>NC_086449.1:570817111-571117111 GCF_028390025.1 Pseudophryne corroboree | reverse complement strand
CTAACTCATCCTTGATGCGTTCTGATAAGCCATGCCAGAATGCAGCATACAGGGCCTCGTCGTTCCATGCCAGTTCAGATGCCAGGATTTTGAACTGTATGAGATACTGTCCCACAGTACGTGTTCCCTGGCGTAAACGGAGAATCTCAGATGAAGCAGAGGTTACCCGGCCTGGCTCGTCGAAGATGCGCCTGAATGTTGCCACAAAGTCCGTATAGGAGGACAGCAGGGGATCCGACTTCTCCCATAAAGGTGATGCCCAGTCAAGGGCTGAGCCGCTGAGAAGGGAAATGATATAGGCAATTTTAGTACGGTCACTGGGGAAATTGCCAGGCTAAAGCTCAAAGTGGATTTCGCATTGGTTAAGAAATCCCCTGCAGAACCTTGGAGATCCGTCAAATTTTGCTGGCGTTGGGAGATGAAGACGTGGAATGGAAATGGTTAAGGTGGGTGGGGTTACAGCTGGTGTCACTGTTGTGGACGCACCGGACGTGCCAGGTCCACGGAGGGTCGTTTGAATCCCGTCCAGCCGCATAGAGAGATCCTGGAGACAGCGGATGATGTGGCCTTGTGCAGCCTCCTGATGTTCAAGTCGGGCTGCCAGTTCTTGCATCGGCCTGGCCGCTTGATCCTGGTCTCCGGCTGGATTCATATGGTCAGTGCTTACTGTCACAACTGAGGGTTTTAGCTGACAGGAGAAAGCCTCAGTTGTAGGGGCTGAGAGGAACTTAAACCGGGGAGGTTTAATCAGACCCCTGGACATGTAAGTGTTAAAAGGAAACCCGAAGGTGTGACCATGACAACCAGGTAAAAGTAAATTAAAAGTTTATTGACAAACTCCGTGTAACAACAGACAGCAAATAATAAAAATGGCAATGATAAATAATATGATTCCTGGAGCACTCTGACCATGAAATGGTTTCACAGGACACTGGTAGGTTAAGAACAGTTGTTAAAGTCCTTAGATGGAATAACCTTACCAGGCCTGGCTGTAGTAGTGAAGATATCCAAGGAACATGCCAGTAGATGGAACAGATGAAGCTGGTAACTTGAATCAGCTGTTGTGATTGCTGGATAGAACCAGCCAGGTGGTAAGACACGGAGTGGATGCGGAATGGAATCAGCCAGATGATAAAGTCACTGAATGAATGCTGGGTGGAACCAGCCAGGTGATGAAACACGGAGTGAATATAATAAGATGCTAGGGAGCGTGGAAACAGAGAAGTTGAAGGATGATTACCGGTGGTAGTGGATACTGCTGGAAGCAGATGAAATAGCTGGAAGCTGGAAACTGGATCAGCCACGGAGGACTGCAGAGTCAGGCTGCACCGCAGGATGGTAGGCAGGTGCGGGTCTCTTTAGTGGATGCTGGAGACAGGAGCTGGAACCTGGAAACACAACCACAGGAGAGAGACTGGAACAAGGTATGACAAACAAAGCACTGACCATTTCCTGGCCCAGGCACAGGATACTTATACCTGCAGCAATGCAGGTATTGGCTGGGCAATTATGCAGATTTCCAGAGGCAGTGGATTGGAGGAACTGAAGCATGTGATTGAATCCAACATGGCTGCGCCCATGTTAGAACTTGGAGGGAAAACTGGTTTAGGAAACCATGTGGAAACATAACTGCAATGGCGGAGCCGGCCGCAGAGGGCAGGAGATGCCAGACTGAGAAATGTATGCTGATACTCGTGGATGACAACCTGCACCTATAACACAGGAGCGGCGGCGGAGGCCGCGGTGAACGGGAGACGCCATGCAGGATTCAAACATGGCGCCGCTGTGACAGCATCTCAGCGTGACAGGAGGGATGTGCAGTATGTGGACACAGATGAGATCCGGCCTTGGAACGCTGAGCGAGCCTCAGGAGACATCTGAAAGGCAGGTAATGGCGTCCAGATACCCGGATCGTGACAGTATCAAGTCTTATCAGGGATTAAAGTCCCGATAACCGAGTCCAGCAGTGTCATCTCACGGCCATCCATGTCCCTTCTGCCTAGATGTGGTAACCCTGAGGGCTTCCTTGCCCATCCACATGTATGATTAGTGTTCACTCCTGGCAGTTCCCGCTATTGCGGTATATTGGCGCTGCAATCTTGGATGCAGTCACATGATTGTATTCTCCGACTGGGTTCCTGTAGTAGTCAGGGTCATATGCCCAGCTCAGCCTATCTGCTCTGATTGCGCCATATGTTAATCTGGACCACACTATGTTCATGGCCAGAACAAGTTCTCTCTAAAGAGCCCTCAGTTTACTTTTCCAGTCACCTGTTTCCCACAGTGCTCTTAGTAGCAGAGCGCCAGACTCAGCCATCAGTTTCTGGTTGTGCTCTCAGCAATCAGTGCCAGACTCAGTCATCTGTCTTCCATAGCACTCTCAGCGCACAGTACCAGGCTCCGTCATCGATCTTACATACTGCTCATCAAATTCAGTATCAGATTCAGTCCCCAGTGTTCAGTTTGCTTAGAGCATCCTGCTTAATCCACAGATATCGGCCTTTAGTATTCCTGTTGTACATTGCACCTGCTACAGAGAGTGCTCAAGGCACTCAGCTCCTAGGTCAGCAGCAGTCTACCTCTACTGTACTACATCTGTCACTGCTGTACTACAGTATCCTACAGCTGCCTCTGCTGTGCCGCAGGCACCAATTCTTGTATAGCTACCGTCTGCCTCAGTGTACTATACACTTTGCCTTGCTGTGAGGGTTTTGTGACTCCGGACTTGGATCCTTGACTAGTACGGACCCAGGAGCTGATGTCATGAAAGTGGCTGACTTGATATAATTCCTTCTCACAGACTATTAGAATAGAAACTTAAACTAATACTGAGTAGTTAACAGAGACACAGAACAGAGGTGTGGAGTCTAACATGCTGGAGGTTTTCACCAAGGAGCCCACAAGGAACTTTGGGCTTTTCCGTGCCCGACATGCAGGTCGTGGTCCCCTGACTGGGTCACTCAGTACTAGCACTTGATAGACTCTGAGGAGTAACGAGAGAAGGGACTGAGAAGTAGATTTACTGATTGAGATCCAGAGACTTGGAATGTCAGACTGAGAACAGAAATGCTTGTGATGACCTGAAACTGTGAATATAGATATTGACCTAGAAATGATGGAGCAATAACGGACTAGAACCAATGGAAAGACCGACGACGAGGAACTTTCAACTGGAACTGATGACGAAGAACTATGGGTTGTAACCTATAACGGAGAACTATTGGCTGTAACCAATGAAGCAAGTAGTGCAGCGAGGTGGTAATCGCACTGAGAGTCTCTGAACAAGGCAATTGCAGAAACTCACTGGATAGCACACAGCTAGGCTGTGGACAACATTGCAATGGCAGCTTGTGACTTCCCAGATTGCGTCTTTAATATCTGCTAGAGAGCAGAGATTGGTGATCACTTCCAACTTGACTGCCCCCATGTCTGAGTTTTGGAGGGCACTTGGCTTTCAAATTGAGTATCAGAATGCTGAGTGGTAGTGAAACTCTGTGGATAGACACACATTGGATTATACTCAGAACGCTGAGAGCACTGTGCAGGGACAGTGGGGGTCATTATGAGTTGATCGCTAGATAAAAATGTTCGCAGCGCAGCGATTAAGTGAAAAAGTGGCACTTCTGCGCATGTGAATGCGGCGCAATGCGCATGCGCGATGTACTTTCACAACAGCCGAAGTAGTTTTACACAAGATCTAGCGAGGCTTTTCATTCGCAATGTCCGCCGCAGAGTGATTGACATGAAGTGGGCGTTTCTGGGTGTCAACTGACCGCTTTCAGGGAGTGTTCGGAAAAATGCAGGCGTGGCTGGGAGAACGCAGGGCTTGTTTGTGACGTCAAATCAGGAACTGAACAGTCTGAAGTGATCGCAAGCGCTGAGTAGGTCTGGAGCTACTCTGAAACTGCACAATTTTTTTTTTTGTAGCCGCTCTGCGATCCTTTCGTCCGCACTTCTGCTAAACTAAAACACACTCCCAGTGGGAGGCGGCATAGCGTTTGCACGGCTGCTAAAAACTGCTAGCGAGCGATCAACTCGGAATGACCCCCAGTGTGTACAGGCTTCACTGCTGAGTGCTATATGCAGAGAGACCAGTTGGTCAGGTATAACACTGCTCAAATCAGGATTCTGCAGATTACTCACACAAGTGAACTCTCTCAGGGGGCTAATCAGCAGCAATGACGTGCGGTGGGGTGAGGCAGTGCCTTTCCTGTCATACTTACGTTTGTACCAGAGTTTTTTCCTGTATAAAGTATATGACAAATACAAAGAATATGTTTGAAATATCTTCTTTGCATTATTCTAATAATTTTTATAGCCCAAACTCTGGAGTAAAAAGTGTATGGCAGGTGAAGTAGTGCCTCACCTGGCTAACTTTTCTGCACATCTCTAATCATATCTCACCAAATTTCCAGGAGTTTGTACTGCTGCATCTGTGTATAATGCCCAGATGTACGCTTTGGCTCACATATTGCATGTAAATCTGGCTCTGGTTCTAGCCAGTGCCTCCTGAGCTATTTAGCTCACCTCACGTCCCTGATCAGCAGTCAGAAACACAGACCGCAACTTGTAACTTCTCATACAATGAATTCAGCAACACAGGATACACTTGGGACTAGTGAAATAGGCTAAACCCAGTTAACAGGATACACTGAACTGCAGGACTGACGGCAGGGGTAAGTCATAAGACCAAGTACTAGAATAAAAGGAGTAAAGTCAAGATTGTGACACACTTCTGCTCTACAGCCAGTGTCCATTTATCCACAAGTAGCAATAGTCTGTGTAAGGAGCAGTGACGTGCGGTGAGGTCAGAGGCTGGGGAGGCACAAATGGTGGAGGCTCTCAGTGCCAGGAGCCTGTCTCACCCCCACACATTTTAACTCTTATGTCCCTGCACTACATCCATGCAAACACATGGAGAACATACATACATTAATAGCCAGGTCACAGCCATCACCCTAGTGTTGTGAGTAAACTGGTGCGGTGAGATGCCCCACATTGCCCCTCACCTGCAGAAACACAGCTGGCCTGGTGCATCAGGTTACACAGGGCAATACAATCATCAGTGATATTGTCAGCAGTACCTGGGGAGGGAGAGAACTCAATACAGATGTCACACACACACAGTCCTGTCCCCACACTCACTACAGATTACACACACACAGTACTGTCCCCACACTCACTAGAGATTACTCACACACACACAGTCCTGTCCCCACACTCACTAGATTACACACACACAGTCCTGTCCCCACACTCACTACAGATTAATCACACACACAGTCCTGTCCCCACACTCACTAGATTACACACACACATACTACAGATTATACACACACAGTCCTGTCCCCACACTCACTAGATTACACACACACATACTACAGATTATACACACACAGTCCTGTCCCCACACTTACTACAGATTATACACACACACAGTTCTGTCCCCACACTCACTACAGATTACACACACACAGTCCTGTCCCCGCACTCGCTACAGATTACACACACAAACACACACACACACACACACACACACACACACACACACAGTCCTGTTTCTACACTCACTACAGATTACTCACACACACACACACACACACACACTCCTGTCCCCACACTAACTACAGATTACACACACACACACACACACACACACACACACACACACAACAGATTACACACACTACAGATTACACACACTACAGATTACACACACAGTCCTGTCTCCACACTCACTACAGATTACACACACACACACACACACACACACACACACACACACACACACATACAGTCCTGTCCTTACACTCACTACAGATTACACACACAAACAGTCCGGTTCCCACACTCCCTACAGATTAAACACACACACACACACACACACACACACACAGTCCTGTCCCCACACTCACTACAGATTACACACACACACACAGTCCTATCCCCACAGTCGCTACAGATTACACATATACACACACACACACACACACACACACACACACACACAGTCCTGTCCCCACACTCACTACAGATTACTCACACACACACACACACTACAGATTACACACACAAACAGTCCTGTCCCCACACTCACTACACATTACACACACACACACACACACACACACACACACACACACACACAGTCAGTCCTGTCCCCACACTCACTACACATTACACACACACACACAGTCCTGTCCCCACACTCACTACACATTACTCACACGCACACTACAGATTACACACACACACACACAGTCCTGTCCCCAGACTCACTACACATTACACACACACACACACACACACACACACACACACACACACACACAGTCCTGTCCCCACACTCACTACACATTACACACACACACACACACACACACACACAGTTCTGTCACCATACTCACTACAGATTACACACACAGACACAGTCCTGTCACCACACTCACTACAAATGCTACACACACACAGTCCTGTCCCCACACTCACTACAAATGTTGCACGCACACACACACACACACACACACACACACACAGAGTCCAGGTTCTGGCTGCTACTCACCCCAGTCACTGTGCACGGGTGGCTGCTGCTGGCACTGCGGGTCCCCACTTCCCTCCTCCCCTGCTATGCTGCTCAGCTTCCGTGTCTGTCTTCCTTCACTTCCTGGATTGGTCACATGACCAATCCAAACTGTCCATCAGAGCTCGCACACGCCCCCACTGTGAGGCATGCCTCAAATTTCTCTGTTCTATGCGGTCTGATTGGCCGCTGTGTAGCCCTGCCCATCTGTACAGGCAGTCTACGACAGTGCGAGAGATGAGGCTGAGCTGCAGCTGCCTCATCTCTATCTCTCCCTGCAATTGAAGGAGTCCTGCAACTCTTGTAAGTTTTATCTATAAAGATGATTGCATTAATACAAAGAAGATGCTTATACTGTAAGTTATAAATATCTTCTTTGTGTTCTTCCAATCATTTTTATAGTGAGTACTCTGAGCATGATAGGGAGCATGACAGGTGAGGCTCTGCCTCCCCTGACTGCACGTCCCTGGTAAGGAGAAGCATCATCAAGCCATGCCTCCCAACATGACCCTCTCCAGGAGGGACAGAATACTCTGCTCCTGGACTTCCCTCTTAATCTACGATTGCCATCACCTGTGCTGGAACACCTTTCTTATCCATGAACCTGTTCAAAACAAGTGCCGGCAATCATATATTAAGAGAAAGTCCAGGAGCAGAGCATTCTGTCCCTCCTGGAGAGGGTTATGTTGGGAGGTATGATCAAGCTGCCAAGCTTCATACACTCTCTTGCCATAGTAGCCAGCCCCAGGGGTCCCGATCCAAGTCAACAAACACCCGGTGATGTGACACTGAAGAGAGATAAAGTGGAGAAATTGTCCAAAGCAACCAATCAGCTGCTGCCATTTATCTAGCTCATGTCTGTGAATTAACAGTAAGAAGCTGATTGGTTGCCTTGTGCAACTAATCACTTTATCTCTCAAGGCTTTGTACATAGACAGGCTTGTTCCACTGTACAGGGTGCTCATATGTTAATTTCATTGTTGTCTTGTTAATGACAAAGTAATGTATTGTATTGTATTGTATTGTAGACCTCTTTATCTCTTTCCAAGGCTTAGTACATATACCCCTTTATCTCTCTCCAAGGCTTAATGCATCTCACCACCATTGAGCAGCAGTTCTGTGGGCAAAAACACCTTACTGAGATGTGTCAGAGGAGAATTGGTTGATGATGGCAGGAGGGTGACAGTAGCAATGTGTTACAGCAGTGGTATACAGAATGCACAGCACACTGAGCCTGGAAGCAGACAGCAATAGATGACCACAGATGACCACACTGGGTTCCTCTTCTGTCATCTAACGCCAGAAAACTGAGGATAAAGTGGGCACAGGATCACCAGAGGTGATCAGATCGGAGAAATGGTGCCTGATATGACCAATGTAATTCTGCTGTTACATGCAAATAGTAGGGTAGTAGTTGGACATAAACAACATGAATCAATGGATCCAGCCTGCCTTATGTCAATGATTCAGATTGGTGGTGATGTAATGGTGGGTTAATGTTTTCTTGGCATACATTTGGCACCTTAGTCCAGTTGAGCATTGTGTAAATGCCACAGTCTACCTATGTTTACTGTCTATCCATTTTATAATGGCTACATCCAGCAGGAAAATGCACAATATTCTTCAGCATCTCAAGATCAGTCTGGTTCCACGAAGAAGACAATAAAGTCAGTGTACTCCAATGCTTGTATAGTTACCAGATCAGATCTAAATCCAATAGTAAACTGTTGGGATTTGGTGTAACGGGAGATTCATAGTATAAATGTGCTGGTGGCAAATGTTGACTAAACAAGATTATTAACAGTTATTATGATCTGAATAAGTCCATCTTTCCGATGTGTTCTTTTGTTGCATGACAGAAACATGATTGATCCTTCACTCATAAAACTACCACATAAATCCATAACAATTAAAATTCTGTTGCTAGAGCAACACAGAAGCTCAACTGTAATTGGCCCACAAAGGCACAAACACAACAAAGACTGACTAATATTTATTAATAAAACAAACCCTGTGGTGAAGAACCACGGTAACAAAAATAGCAATATGCCTCTTATTATACAATAGCGTAAGTCCAGTCCAGAGGTTATATGTATATATTATACATATGCTTATATATGTAAGCAACTTCCCTGAGACAATCTGTCAACAGTGACATCGGGACTCCTGAGTTTTTTGTACATTTTCCTTGCATGAAGTCAATACACTGTGAATTTCTCTTCCATTAATTTCATATATACATATTATGAGGGCACTTGTAACTTGACATAGGATATCCAGAAGTGCACCATGTTGATTTTCCAAACTTGTTCCCTTAACAACCATTATAGACGATCAGTAAGTTTCGGATACCTTTTGTTCATACAGTATTAAACACACTTTACATCAGAGCTCTGTGAAACATTAGGTATGAATCCCATTCATCTTCTCATTTGTGTGTGTGCTATACATTTCCATATTACTAAAAGCCGGGTTGTCTGTTCCTTGTTCTGAACTCAGATCAGGATCCTTACGACTGATATTCAATACTTCAACTTTCTCATTCTACAAAAATATGAGAACAAGTATCATTAATAAAACCTAAATCGCAATACATGAAGTTTAGCATGCGTGTATTTCCCCATTTAGAAGTTCATACTGTCATTTTCATGTAAAAAAAGAACAAAAAAAGTGCACAAGGTTTAATTCTTTACATAACATTAAATAAAGATAGATGTAATCACTAATCAGAGACATGTGGGGGTTATTGAGGTTTGTTAGCAAACCAAAAAAAGTAAACAATTGGGCAAAACCCTGTTGCACTGCAGGTGGGGGCAGATGTAGCATCATATTTATTATATAGTTCAAATATCTCTATATCACTAGTTTAAACCTACCTAGTATATAAGAGTACATATTATATTGATAACTTATGTTCTGACCATTTATTTATCTTTAACAATATTGGCATTTATTTTGACCGACTTTACTGTAAGAACTGATACTGTATGCCATAGGTAACAAGGTCTTGTGTTTTGATCCTGACTTGATGAAGCTTTATAGATTGACTGCAACCTCTAGCACTGCATAGGTCCCTGCAATGCACTGATGTATTTATAATGGGTGCAGTGTGTGGCACACGGTGCACATGGTCCCCTGAGTCCTGGGGGGGCCATACCATACACGCTGCACCCATTTCTTGAATACTTACCACTTTAGAGTCCGGTGCCGACAGCAGCATCGCTGTTGCAATCACCGTGAAAACGGTGCGGCGGACATTTTCACTGCATTTTACACATGCACAGTAGAGAAATTGCTGGGCGGGGGGGGGGGTGTGGAATGGCCGCTGTGCTATTTTCCAAGAGATCTGCGCGTGTGCATCAGAGTCTGAGCACTCTAGCACTCAGACTCTATAGCTCTGCAAACAAAGAGGAGGGGACTCGGAAGGAGGAGGCTGCATACAGGCCTCCTCCGCTCTTAAAGCACCCCTGCTACAATGGCTCATGTTTGTAGATAAATATATAAACAATGCAGTACCAAAACATAGTTCCTTAAATGGTTTGTAATCCCTCAGTTATTAAAGTTTTTTAAAGGGTCGTCAATGCTCTGTTGCCAATGCTGCTGATAACAGATATTGGATGTGTGTTTAATTAAAAAAGATGGGCAGTCTACTGGCATAAAGGACAATATGTAATTGCATGCAAGTGTTATTACATATTCTACTATGCCTAATGGAGCTGCTTTTTAGATGCTTATAGCCTGGCTGGTCCTAGTCCCTGGTTCCACCCCAGAACACAATAAAATATACTTGTGGCCCTGGACAAACAATTGACAAACAACTGATTATCCACCTCTTCCATCATATTCACTGGTGCAATTCCAAAAATCTACAAGTTGGCATTTACCTGTGTGCTAGATGTACCAATAATACCCTTTTCAGACAAAAATGTCTTTAAATCCAGGCATTTACCAGGCATTTGACTGCCGGATAGTTTTTCCGGTCCCTGCCTGACACCCTCCCCCCCTTCACACTGACAAGAAAATTACCGGGTCATAAATTTCTACCCGGTAATTTGCAGATCAACATGGGTATTTCATCTGTGTGAAAGGGTCAACCTGAGTCGAAATTCAAAGGACCCATGTTTATTGGCAAATTACTGGGTAGAACTTCTCAACCCAGTAATTTGACTTTCTGTCTGAAAAGGGTATCAGTTATGTTTATGCATTATTACATCTACTGGGTATCCACAAATTCTGGGGTAAGTAAATGACCAATATCTGCTTTGATCAGTCAAGTAATTAAGAAAGTTTTTTTCTATTTTCTATTGCTTATTTGTCATTTTTGCTCAATGTTATTAAATAAAAATTAATCTATTGTATTCCAATATGACTGTGCTCATAATACTCCAAGCACAAATTGTGGGCAAATTGGAGGACTGCTCAGGTAGCCAGACCTGCTAAGAAGTATGGTTCCGTTTTTCAGACAAAAATAATTGTACTCTAGTTGTAATCAGCATTGTGATTGGTTAGACAATGATAACAGTAGTACAACTTTTAGCACTGTAAAAGCAGTAAATCTGCTAAAGCAATCTGGACTTTCTCCTGGGACCGGTGCCAGTTCTAGAGAACAAGAGCAATGGCTGTAGAAGAGCCTGAGGCCGGGTAAGTTCTCTGCTGAGCGCTTGCTGTAAATGAAGCAATGGGAAAGCATCTATGGGTATGTGAAATGATACAGTAGCAATCTAAACTACTATTCTAATTAATTATTGGGATAGGAAAACAATGTGACAGCTGTAATACAGTCTAGGAGGCTATATTTTGGCATATTGTCTGTCATGTGATGTGAGGTTGCATGGTGTCACACAGGAGACAAATAGATCTGAGGTACACAGTTGTTTGACTGGGGAAAGGGATGGGTTGCCATACAGGGCATATTAAGCATTTGCTTTACATTTCCCTATATATATATATAGTGTGTGTGTGTGTGTGTGTGTGTGTGTGTGTGTGTGTGTGTGTGTGTGTGTGTGTATATATATATAAATGTATATCCTTTTTACAGTAGCATTTATGCTGCAATAAGAGAAACTTTTTCTTTTGCCATGTCGGGTATATATTTTTCACAGTAACACCTTTTCATATATTGCATTAAACATATATTTTTTAGCTGTGCCACACTAGTTTGATATGTAGAAGTCAGGGTACTTACATGCATATATTGATTCTGATGCATCATAAGGTGCATCCAACCTTAAAAAGCAGTTGTATTTCCCAGTGCCGTAACTAGGCATTTTAGCGCTGTGTGCAAGAAACGGCATTGGCGCGCACAAAATATATAGGGGCGTGGCTTTATGGGGAAGGGGCGTGGCCACAAAATAATAGCAATTCATACTACGGTGCACAGTAGTCTCCCTTATTCAAATTACGCTGCACAGTAGCGCCACTACACCAGGTAGAGCCCTTTTTACACATTACAGCAGACAGTCCCCCTTTTACACATTACGGCAGACAGCGTCCCCCTTTATACACATTCCAGCAGCCAGCGTCCCCCTTTTTACACATTACAGCAGACAGTCCCCCTTTTTACACATTACGGCAGATGGTGTCCCCCTTTATACACATTGCAGCAGACAGCATCCCCCTTTTTACACATTACAGCAGACAGTCCCCCTTTTTACACATTACGGCAGACAGCGTCCCCCTTTATACACACTGCAGCAGCCAGCGTCCCCCTTTTTACACATTGCGGCAGCCAGGACCCCTTTTTACACATTGCGGCAGCCAGACCCCCTTTTTACACATTGCGGCAGCCAGTCCCCCTTTTTACACATTACGGCAGCTATTCCCCTTTTTACACATTGCGGCAGCCAGGCCCCCTTTTTACACATTGCGGCAGCCAGGCCCCCTTTTTACACATTGCGGCAGCCAGGCCCCCTTTTTACACATTGCGGCAGCCAGTCCCCTTTTTACACATTGTGGCAGCCAGTCCCCTTTATACACATTGCGGCAGGCAGTCCCGTTTTTACACATTATGGCGGACGGTGTCCCCCTGAGAGAGAGAGAGAGAGAGAGAGAGAGGGAGAGAGAGAGGGATATACTTACCTTCTCTCCGCTGACAGGCTCCTCGTGCTGGCATCTCCCTCAGTGCAGGCATCGGACAAGGAGGAGGAGGGAGGGGGATTGGAGCCGCAGCAGCGCTATTTCATTGGTAGTAAGCGCCGCTGCAGCAGCCCCCTCTCCTTCCGTATTGGCTGCCTGGCGCTGCTGTGGATGCTGGGATAGAGGAACCGCATCCCAGCATCCACAGCAGCGCCGGGCAGCCAATACGGAAGGAGAGGGGGCTGCTGCAGCGGCGCTTACTACCAATGAAATAGCGCTGCTGCGGCTCCAGTCCCCCTCCCTCCTCCTCCTTCTCCGCTGCCCGGCGCGGCAGCGGCTTATGCTCTCCTACACAGCGCGGCGCACAGCACAGAACAGGCGGCATGTAATGAGTCAATTTGACTCATTACATGCCGCTGGCCGTGCGCCCTCAGGGCAACTGCGCTGTGTGCCAGGCCCACTTGGCACACACGTAGTTACGGCCCTGGCATTTCCAACAGTAATACATCAGGCATATCAAGAGTGTAATGTGCATACTTAAGGGCCCCATACACTACAACGATATGTCCGCAGGCTGAAGTCGGAGGCGATTTCCCTTGAACTCTCCCGGGAGCTTCCCGAGACTGGTTCCATACGATTTGGTACATTTTGCATGCGATATATCGTATGCGATCCCAGCCATGCCTGCGGGAACCGACATATCACGAGAGCAGGACATACGATCTAGGGGAGCCGATCCGACCCTCACGGGAACGCGGATCGGATCGGAAACACCTCCAAAATGCCCGATTTCACCCGATATATCGGTCCGGATGCCCGAAATTGGATGGAATCAGGCATTATCGTTCTAGTGTATTGTGCTTCCGATATTTATCATCATTGTGTATTATTACACCAGCTTTACATCATGCACAAAAGATGCACATTGTAAAAGGCCTATCTGCAGATTCGGTCATGTCTAATTGTGTTGTAATTATGTACTACTCTAGTCGGCCTCTGAGACACAAGACAACAATACGCAAACATTTATATATGGATGCATAAGTACGCATTTTTGATTCACATGCACTGTATGAAAAATATGCATATTTTATAAAAAAGAAATAAACCAACATACATACATATTACTCAAAATTAGTTCCATGATCTGCTAATGTAAGAATTTGCTGAGCACACCACACTAATTTAATATATTAATTGAGTAACATATCAGGTATCATGCTCATTTGCTTGTAGGAATCACACTTGAAATTTTTGAAATTATAAAATCTCTCGGATGGCAGGTCTGGGAACCTGCAACCCATAGCAGCCTTTACATCCCTGTTATTATTCTGGTAAAGTTTACGTATGCTAATTACGTGCGCTAATTTAAAAACCCCTCCCCTCCAATACATCATCTTACAGCATACTTACATCTTTAGCACAACAGGAAATAAACGGAAGCTTAAGATAGGAGAAGTCTTGAGACGTTAAAAGATAATCCCGGTTTATGTTTTGTTTTAAACCTCCTGTAAGATAATAAAAATATTGAATATGTAAAATAGTGCAAAAAGAAAATCAGTTGCACAAGGCAAGGATTAGATGTGTAACTGTTGCATTTTGATAATAGAGACCATTTCTATAGATGACATTTTACATGTTAAGTAAGAAGAAAATTACAACCAGGAGTGACACTAAATTACATGCTCAAAGCATTATATTACCAAGTATGATTTTTTCATTCAAAAAAGTATGTAAAACATTTTATTACGAAATGTCAATGTGATTATGTTATTATGAGGCAAATTTATTATAATCACACTTTAGTTGACAGGTAACGGCATCTCTAGCGTTACCCATTGCAGTCTATAGGCTACAGAAATGCAGTATTTTGGAAGAGAATGATGGATGGCCTTGCAAGCGCAGTAGCTTTGCTGGGTCTGAAAGCAGAGGAGAACTGATCATGTAAATGATCACTTTACTGTTTAGTCTTTGCAAGGACAGGTTCTTATAGGAGCCCATTTCATTGCAAGAAAATATGAATTCAATATTTGTGGAACCGACCTAGATAAGGCACAGTACACAAGCGATGGCAAGACAGAGTGAAGTTCCTAAAGAGTTGTTTTAATAAAAGAGCAAAGTGGGCATTCTTTTTTTGCGCCCAACAGTATAGGAATAAAACCTGGTTTGTAGTTGGCATTAATGAATTTCTATGTCACCTTCCAGTTATCACAGGAAGACAAAGGTCCCCTTATTTCCCTTTCATGTGATTTATGTGACCAAGGTGATGGTAACCTCCAGGACCAAATACAGAATAATCAGGTGAAAAGAATGCTAAACTCAACCTTTATGTGTTTCTAGCATCTGCCAAAGCTCTAACTCTGAACCGACCTCAAACTTGTATCATACACTTTGCATTTGCAAAAGGGACATTAACCTTGTACCCAACAATGGGGGTCATTCCGAGTTGTTCGCTCGGTAAAAATCTTCGCATCGCAGCGATTTTCCGCTTAATGCGCATGCACAATGTCCGCACTGCGACTGCGCCAAGTAAATTTGCTATGCAGTTAGGAATTTTACTCACGGCTTTTTCATCGTTCTGGCGATCGTAATGTGATTGACAGGAAATGGGTGTTACTGGGCGGAAACATGCCGTTTTATGGGCGTGTGGGAAAAAACGCTACCGTTTCCGGGAAAAACGCAGGAGTGGCCGGAGAAACGGAGGAGTGTCTGGCCGAACGCTGGGTGTGTTTGTGATGTCAAACCAGGAACGACAAGCACTGAAATGATCGCAGATGCCGAGTAAGTCTGGAGCTACTCAGAAACTGCTACGAGGTGTGTAATCGCAATATTGCGAATACATCGTTCGCAATTTTAAGATGCTAAGATTCACTCCCAGTAGGCGGCGGCTTAGCATGAGCAAATCTGCTAAAATCCGCTTGCGAGCGAACAACTCGGAATGACCCCCAATGTCTTAATGGGACAAAAGAAGCACACAACACAGACGCATGTTGTCAGGTTGTCAAAACGACTACAGCAACTGAATTCTTTCGAATAGATTTCTGGCCCTTACAGTAATTCACATTGCATATATACTAAAGGAGTTCACACAGTAGGAGGGCTATAAACTTGTCAGCGGGCCGCTTTGAAAAATAAAATATACTTTAAGCAAGAATAAGCTTAAAAATGTTGTTAGGAAAAATATTTTTTATGATTGATAGGGGGTTAGATGACTTAGATGAAGCAGCAAATCATTACATCTAATGTGTGACATCAATTTCTTACTGTGACCTTTCACTAAGAATTTCCCTGATCTCTAATAGCTCTGAAATACAAAACTAGCATACTACATAATACGTTTACGTCCTTTAAATCAGACATTCCCAACCTCAGTCCTCAAGGCACACTAACAGTCCAGGTTTCAGTGATATCCAGGCTGGAGCATAGGTGACATAATTAGTACCACAGTTATTTTGATTTAACCATCTGTGCTGAAGCCTGGATATCACTAAAACCTGCACTATTACAGTGCCTTGAGGGCTGAGGTTGGGAATGCCTGGTTTAAATTGTGACAAAGGATGAGCATGAGTGTAAAACGGGATCCAGTCAAAATACCAACAATCAGAAGACCAACAGCCAGAATCCTGGTACATTCTGGCAGTGGTGCAGAGAGGGAGGGAGTGGGTACTAAATACCCGGGGTGCTGGAGAGGCCCGGGTCCGCTGCCCCCTTACCGGAGTATACCTATGACCAGCGCCATTTTCCTGGTGATATCTTCAGGAAGATGGTGCCGCACATTGAAAGCAAAGACTAGTGGCCAGAGCCGGCCATAGGCATAGGCAAACTAGGCAATTGCCTAGGGCATTTGATATGCCTAGGGGCATCATCAGCTTCTGCTGATTAAAAGGATATGCGGCATGCCTATATTCTGTATGTAGCATTTCATATGCAGATACAGCCACAGTCCCACACAGTATATTGGCATGCCACATATCAGTTTAATGAGCAGAAGCTGCTTGTGCATCCTAGCCACATAGCAATGCAAATAAAATGCATTTTAATAAAAAAAAGGTGCCCGACGTTAGCATTGATGCAAGATTTGTGAGGACACATCTGTATCCAAGCAGAGGTCACAGTGTTAGTGGAAGTGTGAGTGCTGTGTGCATGTGAGTGGGTTGGTTGTGCAGTAGTGTTCAGAATATGTGTAAGGAGCATTATGTGTGTCATGTAAAAATGCTTTAATAATGGGCAACATATGTGTAAAGGGCCACTATGTGTGTCATTATGTGTATAAGGACATTAATAATGTGCGGCATATGTGTAACGGTACTACTGTATGTGTGTCATTATGTATATAGGGGCAATAATAATGTGCAGCAAATGTGTAGGGGGCACTATGTGTGTCATTATGTGTATAAGGGCATTAATAATGTGCGGCATATGTGTAACAGGGTACTACTGTATGTGTGTCATTATGTATATAGGGGCAATAATAATGTGCAGCAAATGTGTAGGGGGCACTATGTGTGTCATTATGTGTATAAGGGCATTAATAATGTGCGGCATATGTGTAAGGGACATTATGTGAAAAAGGGCATTAATAAAGGTTGTCATAATGTGTAAGGTGCATTATGTTTATAAGGACATTAATGTTTCTCATATGTGTAAGGGGCATTACTGTGTGGAATTGTGTATAAATGCATTACTAATGTGTGGCATTATGTGTATAAGGTGCTCTACTATGTGGCGTTGCATATAGAAAGGGTACTACTGTGTTGTCTAATGTGAATAAAGAGCAATAAGGTGTGGTGTAATGTGAATAAGGAGCAATTCAGTGTGATGTAATGTGAATAAGGGGCTCTACTGTGAGGAGTAACGTTTATAAGGTAAAGTGACACTACTGTGGGATGCAATATGAATTATGGACACTATCGCAAGATAAAATGTGAATAAAGTTGCAGCACTGTGTGGCGTAATTGGAATTGGGGTTACTATTGTGTGGCCATGCCCCTTCCCAGCAAGAAGATGCCCCTTTTTGGGCTGTGTGTCAAATGTGCGAACTGGTCCTATTTAAAATATAGGGGGTACAAGGACTGCTATGGGTGAGGAGTGATGGTGCTGGGAAAGAGGTGCAAGGTCAGAGGCAGAACCAGCGGTGGTGCTAGGGGGCACCAGCCAAAATCTTGCCTAGGGCATCATATTGGTTAGGGCCGGCTCTGCTAGTGGCCAACATCAACTTATTTTTTTAGGCTGCAGGAGGGGGTGGGTTAACAGTAGAATTAGGGATAGGGAGAAAATACAGGGTTGTGTTAGGATTCTGGAATGCTGGGATCTCGTGGTTGGTCTCCGAACTGTTGGGATCCTGACTGCCGGTATTTCATACCAAACACACAAGCCTGATATAAATAATTATTAACAAACTGAAAGTGTAAATTTGTTTATCCTTTCATTTACCTGCACCTCCCTAATCCCCCTCAAAGTGCTGCAGGCAGCGCAGGGCCCGGCAGATTGGAAGCTCAGAAGAACGCAAGTAAGCAACTTTTTACTGCATCTCACCAAACTCCACCAATGTTTGAAATTTCATTGTGATATGTCTTACCAGTTAACAGACTGGCTATTATTCCAACAACAACAGTAATGATGGTACCAATGGCACTGAAGTATAAATAGGACGTTGAGTACCAGTTGTCAGCCAGTTCAGATCTGAGGATAAAGTAATAATTCATCATAAATATTAACAAGAGCTGGTTCATAAGTAAGTCCAGTAGGTATATTTTGTTCTACAAGGAAGACACCATAATATAAGCTCTAACATTTTAAAGCAAATTTGTTCAATGTGTAACACACCAGTCATTTTACATAGAAACACACGCAGAATGACCAGGTCTACATAATGCCTATCTGTTCACTGTTTAATAGTAGTCACCACAATGGAGACATAGGGGGGAATTCTATTTCACCCCGCGCCTCCTGCTGGCCGAATATAGTAATGGACATCTGTCAGAGCAATTCAATTGTTGCCCTAACCAGGTGCTCATTATCTGTGTCAGTCACATTTTTTCTCACAGCCTCCGAAGGTACAAGAAAAATGTGTGAAAAGTTCATAGTTTGGGCACCCAAAGGGCCCAAACCCAGACTTTAGATCCCCAATAGAGATCTACAGATGGGTTTTACTGCTTTTCGTGGCTAAACCCAGAGCTTTCAGCTGCGTTAAATACTAATGAACGTCTGATCAGAGCAACAACTGAACTGCTCTAATAAACGTCCATTACTATAGAGAGCCAGGCGGCGCGTGGTATAACTGAATTATCTCCATTGACCACAAACTGTACCGTACTACTTGTGTAGGACTTTAAACAAAAAAAAGAAGTGTTATGCTTTGACAAACAATGGTAAACATAGAAGTTTGAGCTGATATAATGTTCCCAAATGTACTTATGTGCCATTAATAACTAAGCAGTCTATAGATATGATTAGTTATCATGTCAGAATTATTTGGATTTTGGAGGTCACAGTTTAGGTTTAGTTTTATGACACAATATAATGCCTGTTAAACCTTATTTTACCAAAGCATTGATGGCATGGTCTCAATGCCTCCTTGCAGCATAGTGTACTTCCTAATGAATACCCCCTTAGAACCCAATTATATTGTACTGAAGGGTAATGCCCATGAATGCTGCAGGCACCGCTGAAATGCAGATAAAGCAAATCATCCCTGATGATGTCACTGTTAATGTCACTATTGTGTCATCACATGATTTCATGTCATTAGCGCAGAGGTCCCGCTTCTCCACTTAGCCCAATATGGTCAGGAAGAGGGGGTGGAGGTGCAATGTACTAAGGCCCGAGCTGTGGCTTTGCAAGCAGACTTGGAACTGGTGACAGTGTAGCCATAATAACCAAGGGGAATTCCAAAAAGTGGACAATCTTGAGTCCATCCCATAAACAGACCCTTTCTCCTTAACCCCTCATTTTAAAACATCTCAAATAATTGAAAGAGCTATGCTTATTTATAAATCTCTAATATGATTGATGGACCTCTCCCTTTACCTTGACGTTGCAACCCATGCAATATATGCTTTCCTGTAAGTAAATGTCTCAATCTACTTTGTAAAGTTATTAACATCAGCAGGTTTAATTTTAAGACATATCAACTACCTTTCACTGGCTTGTAGGTCTGTCACTAAGGATGTCATGGTGGGAAGAGCGGTCGTTAAAGTCCAGTTGGCTCCTGCACTGCTGAGATTGCAGCCTTCTGTAGACAGGATTTTTGGTAAAGAACTTATAGCAAGAGGTGGGTAAATCTGAGATCCAATGCCAACCCATAATGATACAGTAAATCCAACCAAGAGACCAATCAAAGCACCCTGTAATTTAAAAAAAAAGTATTTAGTATACCTATCTCATATTCGTGATTCATAACATATATTACTTCATATGTGAAAAATAAACATACAGTATCTTAGAAATGTAAAAGGGGTGTGATAACTGTTCTATGTTACCGCTCTAGGTTGGTTGTCATGTGTTGGAAAAAACCTGGTGTGAATAGTGTTTTAGCCAATCTTTATGGCATTTATATGAAATTGATTGCATTCTGTATCTTATATTGTATTTTAATCAATATATCCATATGAACTGATCATAATGATATTACCACATTTTGTGTAGCCACAGTTAATGCAATCAAGCATATATTTTCTTGTAAGAAAAGAAACTCAAACAGCCCTGCAGTCATATACTTACCAACCTGGATGGTCCTATAGCTAGATATACAAATAATGATGTAACAATAGAATAATAAAATTCATGGTAAAATAAAAACATGAATTGAAACATCTCTGAACTGGATAATACAAAAAACAAAATTCAAATTAACAAAATCAGGGAGCCCTCTTAACAAGCCACAGTTATAAGGTAAAACTTGCCGTCCTTATTTGCATGGCTCAATATAAAACAAATTACATTAAGATTCTGAGCGGCATTAATCTGAACAATTTGATATCATCAGTGGAATTCATAAAGCAATGAACATGGAATCATTGAAATGTTGATTATATAAAGTGCAACCTTCCAAAGTAAATATCATGGGTCAAATGATCTTAAGGGCCATACACACTAGAAGATATTTTTCAAAGATCTGAAAGATAACGACAATTATGAACGATATATCGTTCACATCATCTAGTGTGTATGGCCCTCCAGTCAATGATGCGCGCACCCGCGCTCGTTGATTGGAGGTTGGCGGTTGGCTGTGCTGCCTGCTCAATGTGAGCAATGTCACTTGTGACATCGCTCATCATGTGTACGGAGCCGTGATGAGCGATGTGCACAATGTGATATTGCTCACCTCCCCTCCAGCAGCTCCCTTCCCGGCAGCGGCTCCCTCCCCAGCAGCGGCTCCCTCCCCGGCAGCGGCATCATCTAGATGAGCTGCTGACTGGAGCCGCTGACCGCTCAGCGTCTCCGTCCACTGCCCCACCAATTAAGTTATAAACCCACTGTGCCACCAACCCACTGTGCCACCAACTTAATATAAATAATATTATATATTTTATATATACATATATATATATATATATATATATATAAAAGAAAAAATTTATATATATGTATATATATATATATATATATATATATATATATATATATAAAATTTTGAACCAACCATAATTAGTTTTATATTAAGTTGGTAGCACAGTGGGTTGATGGCACAGTGGGTTTATACAGGTTGAGTATCCCTTATCCAAAATGCTTGGGACCAGAGGTATTTTGGATATGGGATTTTTCCTTATTTTGGAATAATTGCATACCATAATGAGATATCGTGGTGATGGGACCTAAATCCAAGCACAGAATGCTTTTATGTTTCATATACATCTTATACACACAGCCTGAAGGTAATTTTAGCCAATATTTTTTATAACTTTGTGCATTAAACAAAGTGTGTCTACATTCACACAATTCATTTATGTTTCATATATACCTTATACACACAGCCTGAAGGTCATTTAATACAATATTTTTAATAACTTTGCGTATTAAACAAAGATTGTGTACTTTGAGCCATCAAAAAACAAAGGTTTCACTATCTCACTCTCACTCAAAAAATTCCGTATTTCGGAATATCCCGTATTTCGGAATATTTGGATATGGGATACTCAACCTGTAACTTAATTGGTGGGGCAGTGGATGGAGAAGTTGAGTGGTCAGCGGCTCCCGTCAGCGGCTCAGCTAGGTGCAGCACTCCTAGCAGCTTGAATAAAGGACAACAGCAGGGCATGCGTGTAGACAACGTTTCAATGCCTTTATTGCGGC
Source organism: Pseudophryne corroboree (assembly GCF_028390025.1). NCBI lineage: Eukaryota > Metazoa > Chordata > Amphibia > Anura > Myobatrachidae > Pseudophryne > Pseudophryne corroboree. The sequence continues at coordinate 571,095,162 of NC_086449.1, read as the reverse complement.
ATTGTCATCAGGACTTTTATGCCGCAATAAAGGTATTGAAACGTTGTCTACACCCATGTCCTGCTGTTGTCCATTATTCAAGCCGCTAGGAATGCCGCACCTTGGGACTTTATGAGATTATTATTTGTGGAGGGGCCCAGCGCAGTAACGCGGTCTTAATGGGAGAGCTGGGCACTCTGGTCTGTATGTAACAGTTCCAGTTTCCTGCTTTACATCTTAGACTTCTTTTGCTACTCTGACTGTGCTGTTAATACCTTGAGAAAGGTCCTGGCGTGGACCGAAATGTTGGTGAACCTTTGCATACCTCATTGAACTGTGAGATATAATTTTCAATTTCTTTAAATAAATGTTTTTTTTTATATTTGATATTTTGAAAGTCTGGAGAGTGTTATCATTCCCACTATTGTGGGAAACACTGTACTGTACTATGGGTCCCACCCTCTGGTGGGTTGGACTTTGATTTGGCACCCCAGCTGCTGTCTAGGATGGGTGAGAGTGTGGGATTGTGTGTGTGTGTGTGTGTGTGTGTGTGTGTGTGTGTGTGTGTGTGTGTGTGTATATGTATATATTATTGAACCCATTATAATGAATTTTTTATTAAGTTGGTGGCACAGTGGAAATTGGTGGGGCAGTAGGTGAAAAAAAACTTCATTGGTTCCCCCTTCTACAGCCCTGCCCACACACCCAGAAATTCCTCCCCAACATTAAAATATGTAAAAAAAATAGGTGCCAATTTCAAAGATATCTTTCATCTTTCAAATTGTTTGAAAAATTCCTTAGTGTGTACACTCAATTTAGTTTGTCAGGGCTCTGGGAAGTTCAAGGGAAATTGCTCATCTTCCACATTGTTCATCTTTCACATTGGTCATGTCTTCTAGTGTGTAGGGCCCTTAGAACCACCAAACGATCCAGCTGAATTAGTATGCTGCCAAAATGACAGCTTGCGAGGCCAGACCCGCTGGAGCCGTGATATGCGGCAATGTTGAGCAGTGCAATGTACTCAGGATCCCCTTGATGTTAAATATGATCTAATATTCAGCAGCAGGAGTCCAAGACAGTGAAAAAACAAATGTGTTTAAAACCCCTTTCAGACCAAAAGCCCTGGGCCAGCCTGGGTCACTGAACACGGGTTTCAAGCCGTGTCACAGCGGCTTGAAACCTACGGAGACAGCTCTCCATATGGTTTGAACGGGACCCGAGTCAAATGATCTTGGTTACTAATTCACACAGCCCTGTATACCTGGTCCTTCCTGTGTCCATCCCTGCAAGCTAGGTTGGATTCCTAGGTCACTTGACCTGCGTTTTTGTTTCAGGGATTCTTTCACACAGATCCGCAATAACCTGTGTCGTAGTGGCGGTGTGAAAGGGGTATTATTAACATAATGGGATACTCCACATCACGGCTCCAGTAGGTCTGGCATCTCAAGCTGTTATATTGGGTGCACTGTAGCATAGTAATTCAGTTGTATCGTTTGGTGGCTATAAGATCATTTCACTCAATATAAGAGCTTTGCAATTTAGCAGTTTATAAATCAACATTTTAATGATCCCAAATTCATTATTTTATGAATTCCACTGATAATATTGGCTTAATGCCGCTTAGATTCTTAATCTAATTTAACTTACAGTGACTCATGCAAATAAGGACCTAACTAGATAATTTGTGGAAGGGGTAAATATTATAAGAACAGTGAAGCTGGCTGAGGGAAGTGGAGGTATACTGTAAGGTAAATATAACATTTCAGACAAGAGTGAAGAGGGCAGAAAATGTGTATCTGACTAGGTGGGGGGCTTGTGGGGGTTACAAATAACAGAATAATAAAAACATAGCATACAAACGGTATCCGGACTCTGGGTCGACACCACTTAGGTCGACACCCATTGGTCGACAGTGAATATGTCGACACTATATATAGGTCGACATAACCATTAGGTCGACATGAACAAGGTCGACATGCGAAAAGGTTGACGTGAGTTTTTCACTTTTTTTTTTTTACTTTTTCATACTTTACGATCCATGTGGACTATGATTGGGAACAGTAACCTGTGCCGAGCGCAGCGGTAGCGGAGCAAGGCACCTTGCCCGAAGCATGACGAGTGAAGCGAGCTATGTGAGGGGACACGGTGCACTAATTGGGGTTCCCGGTCACTTTACGAAGAAAACGACACAAAACACATGAAAAACTCATGTGGACTTTTTTCATGTCGACCTTGATCATGTCGACCCTTTTTCTAGTGTCGACCTAGCCACTGTCGACCAACAGGTGTCGACCTAATGGGTGTCAATACAAACATGTTAATATGCCTGCATGTTACTTCACAATGCAATTACTGTATATCTAATAGTTATTCTACCATTCACAACACTGGTGGTCATTCCGAGTTGTTCGCTCGTTGCCGATTTTCACTATGCTGCGATTTGTTGCTAAATGCGCATGCGCATGGTACGCAGGGCGCATGCGCTTAGTTATTTAACTAAAAACTTAGCAGTTTTGCTGGTGTTCGTGCAGCGCTTTTCAGTCGTACTGCTGATCGGTGAGTGATTGACAGGAAAGGGGCGTTTCTGGGTGGTAACTGAGCATTTTCCGGGAGTGTGCTAAAAAACGCAGGCGTGTCAGGGAAAAACGCGGCAGTGTCTGGAGAAACGGGGGAGTGTCTGGCCGAACGCAGGGCGTGTTTGTGACGTCAAACCAGGAACTAAACGGACTGAGCTGATCGCAATCTAGGAGTAGGTCTGGAGCTACTCAGAAACTGCAAGAAAATATTTAGTAGCAATTCTGCTAATCTTTCGCTCGCTATTCTGCTAAGCTAAGATACACTCCCAGAGGGCGGCGGACTAGCGTTTGCAATGCTGCTAAAAGCAGCTAGCGAGCGAACAACTCGGAATGACCACCACTGACAAAATCCAAATCTTGTTAGCAATAAAGGTACATGTATGGGGTCTGTATTGGTCTCATTAGTATAACACATACATTTATACTTACTAGTGAATTTGCAAAGGGAAAGATGATCCCTAGAGTAAAAAGCCCCAGCAATGGGCCTCCAACCATACCAAAAATGGAGAGAGCCGCCTGTAAACAACATAGAAAGGGGCCATTACTGGCGGTAATACAGTACAGGAAATGCTCACAACTGTTTTATCACTCCGGATAAGCGCAACAGAATTTGCTGTGCTGCGCTACATAAGAAACTGTTAATAAATAAATAGCTAGGTTTAGGGATATGATTTAGGAAGCTTACACAATGGCATGAGAATGCAGGCTTTTACTAATACCCCTTTTTCACCTACGAGCACAGGTCGCAGCCAGAAGCCTGACACGGGTGCTGCCCGGCTGCGACCCGTGCTCAGCCCCTTTCCCATCAGCAGCCACCAACCCGGCATACTGCCAGGTTGGTGGCGCTGCTAGTGACGCAGCAGGGGCGGTGCTGGGTGATCACATGATCTCCCAGCGCCGTCCTTCCATACAGTGTAAATGGGAGCCGTGTCGCATCGACACGGCTCCCGTTTACACTACAACCCTACCCGGATCATTCCTGTGTCCTACCCAGGTAGATACCCGGGTAGGATACACGGGTCACTTGATCTGGGTTTTTGCGGGGGGACCCTTTTCCACTTGCAAAAAACACGGGTAAATGCTCGCCCCCGTGCATTTACCCATGTTTTTTGAGCTAGTGGAAAAGGGGTATAAGATAAAGCTTTTTTCTTTTTAATGCAAGCAAGTATTAAATGCATGTAAATGGATATTGGAATGGACTCAAATGGATATGGGAATGGACATCATGGTTCCAATAACCTCGTGGCCACTAGTATTTGTAGTCAGGAGTGTTTGCACTGTGGCTAGGTTTTTCCCTATGCCGCCTTGGCCTCAGTGTGTTTCTAGTTTTCTACACTCCCTCATTTGCAATTAAAAGCAATTCTTATCCATCACGTCAACCATAATTGCATTTAACATGCACTTATGAAGCACCAGTGAGATTTAGGAATAAGGTTTATGCTAATTTTATGACTATGGTTAAAGTTTGCATCTGTGGCTGTCTAAAGATAATATCAATTTGGAAATATGGTTTTGTTTATTTTATTTAAGAATACAGGAACACGTATCGCAACTAATAACTTGAGTGAGCAGACTTCTTTCTCTAAAAGAAATGAGGTCTGTGTCACCGTAGAACCCCAAGGGCCTGTGTTGCATGCTTTGTGTTGCATTCAATATTACTGGCGCTTCAAATTTCTGGGTCGAACCCACCGAGAAGTGGCTTTAGTGAATCCAGCCTGAAGGATCTGATTAATAGTAAAAGCCAAAGGGTGAGACCATTCATGTTTTTATTAAATGCCAAGATTATATTAGTAGAAAAATACAGAAATCTAGGAATCAACGGGATGCAGTCAAATTGCTGGCAGTCGGGATCTCGGCGGTTAGGATACAGACGCTGGAATCCCGACTGCTGACAATGCCGCCAGCTGGAATCCTGGCTGACAGTAGTGGGAATAGAACCTGTGACTGCGCTCACCCCGCTGCCGGCATACTGATGGCCGGGATGTCGTTGTCTGTATATTGACGGCCGTCATCCCGACCGTCGGTAATTCATACTGATCAAGAATCAGATAATATATTTGTATTATTGGTCTATTGGCTCAACTTTGTTTTCTGATATATGTTTTATTAACACTTTATTAATAAGTATTTACAACATTACAGAAACATTAAATAAGTTAAGGAAAATTATACTTTATATATATATATATATATATATATATATATATATATGACAATTAAGATACTATTCGAAAAAATATACTAAATGATAGACTATGAAACTTTCTTCTCCTGTAACTGACTTGTAACTCAAGGATCAGGAAAAAGAGACTATTCATATTGTGATAATCTGCTTAATAAAAAAGATGAACACAATGGGGGAGATTCAAATGTTTGAAAAGTCAGTTGGGAGTCTGTTTTTTCCTATCTAATAGACAGGAAAAAACAGACACCCAACCGACTTTTCAAACATTTGAATCTTGCCCATTGTGTTTATGATAAGGAAAATGTTATTCCTGACAAATGCTAGAAATTGCTTATCTGTGTCATTACTTTAGTGATAACCATTACCTGTAATAAGCCACCCATCAGGGACGCCAAGCCAGCCATGGCAATACACACAGCACCGTACAGGAGACCTGAGAGATCACAATTTAGAAACTACTTAATATAGCTATAACGCAAGAAAGACTAATTATATGTAGTGCTGTTAAAGAACAGCAACAACAGTATTATATACTGGGGGTAGTATCCCAAGAATGATGAAAATAGTGACGCAATGTACGTTTTTTCTCTTTTTCTCTTTTTAAAAACTCATTTAACAGCATGGGTAAGAGCAAGATATAACATGGGTAACATCAAGGTATAACCCATGCAAGTACGTGGAGAATATACAAAATCCACACAGTTTGGGCCCTTGTGGGAATCGAACCCATGGCCTCAGTGCTGTGAGGTAGTAATGCTGACCATTACACCATCCGTACTGCCCTATGCATATGCGTCAATGCTTGGAGAGTGATAAAGTGGAGAGAGATAAAGTACTAGCCAATCAGCTTCTAGCTGCCATGTTACAGGCCGTGTTTGAAAAATGACAGTTTGGATTCATTGGTTGGTAGTTTATCTCTCTCCAAGCGTTGACGCATATGCCCCATTATTTTGAACTGAGTCCCCCCCTTAGATTATATTTACTTACAATGCATATGGATATGGTAGTGCCCTAAATACAGTACATAGTTGATATATTCATGCCTTTATAGTAGCACATATTGCAGATGGTAGCATTGTTTCAGTAAAGTATAGTATGTAAGTATCATCATACTTGTTCCTTTGGAAATCCATGACAGCTTGGTTTCACTGAGCGATTTGAAGTAAGGTTTTATAAGGTCTTCCACAGTAACAGCAGCCAAAGCATTAATACTGGACGATACAGTACTGGAACACACAATAGATAGTGTCGTTATTATTATCTTTACTTACTCTTAAAATGAAATATTCAAACTTTTTTTTTTCTTTAATATTAGTGTGAACTATCCTAATATGTTACGGCATGTAATTTATGTTTGGTGCTTATCATCTAGAATTAGTCAGTCCCCTCTATGACCATCACCACAAACTGTAGAAAAGGCCCAAGTCATGCATTATGCAGAGGCACCTAGGGTATTGTGGTAATACAAACTAAAATTAAAAGATGCAATGTAAGTTTTCATAGAGATACTGCATAATGCAAAACTGAGTCACATAATGCAACCAAATGACTTTTCACTATCTTACCTTCCATTACTAGTTTTGCCATACAAAAAAATGAGTAAGGAACCTGCATACACTTAAGGAAAGATAGGTTATGTGAATTAAGGATCTTCACCTTAAGGTTCCACTGTATGCACATGACACAAATAGTCCTGGAAGTCCTGGATAGTCCCGCAAAATGTCAAGAGCCAGGTACGGCATAAGCTAAAAGTAAATGAGATAATATTGTTATAACAACAATTGTACATTTTGCTATTTCACCTAGCCAATTGTAATAAAATAAGTAAAAACTAAAGTTTTATTCTTTGTAGATCTATGCCACCAGCCGACACTCCAATCCTATATTTCAAAAATGCCCAGGTGCCATCAGATAAAACCAGACATGTAGAAGAGGGATGCAGTCAGGATCCCAGCTGTCAGGAACCCTTCAGTCAGAATCCCGACACCGGAATCCTGACACCAGTCTGAATGCTGACACCGGCAAGATCCTGGCACCGGAATCCCGACAACTGTGATCCTGAAAGAAGAGACAATGCACTGCAGCAAAGGTAAGCCGCCCAAGGGGGGGTCAGGTTTAGGCTGTGTGGGGGGGGGGTTATGTTTAGGCTGCATCCTGGGGGGTTAGGAGTACGCTGTGGGGAGGGAGGGTTAGGGTTAGGCACACCCCTCTGATGGTTAGGCTACATGGTGGGAGTGTTAGGTTTAGGCTGCGGGAAGGGGGGGTTAGGTTTAGGCACCTCCGGGGAGTGGTTAGGGATAAGGAACAAAGGGGGGAGGTTAGAGGGTAGGGAGAGGGTAGAACACCCAGAACTCACCCCTGTCAGCCTTTCTATGTTCGGTATCCCAGCATCAGTATTTTGAGCGCCCGGATACCACACGGTGGTATATTATACTAATCGCATGTCATCTACGTTTCAGTTTAATATAAACTTTCATCAGGACATAGGTATTGCTGATGTAACATTTTATCCTTAGTTTTCTTTTGAATGCTAATTAGTTATTTTACAATGCTGGAGACTACTGTGAAATATACTATTACATATATTTAATATAGTTAGGACATTTAGCAATTGATGGACCTAAATAAAATATATATTTTATATTCCAATGTAGCTTGATTATAATAGATTCATCTTTTCTTACCTGGTCTGGGGCGGATATAAATTTGGCAGACCAAGGGTCACAGTCCTTATATATTGAATACATAGCCAATCCACTTAGGACTGCACAGGCTAGAATTGCCCACAGTCCTAAAAGATTCACATACAGAGACCTATACAAACATTAAATGCTAATTAATACAGAGTAATAATGACTGTTGTTCATGTTCATATTTAGTATAGACAAATAAGCTTAACCTGTAACGTGTTGGTTTGAAACATAAGAAAACAAACCATTTGAATGAAAGCTTTCTAAAAACAATATTTTACAGCCCTCACTACTGTTAGTGAGGAAGATTTGTAAACCTGAGAATCCCAGCATCACCACTGTACACATAGAAAGTACCCAAAAACGGGTATAGCACCCGTTCTGCAGAACAAATACTGCTTGGGTCTGCTAGGCACATGAGTTTGGCCAAATGTTGCATATATTTAACCTCATTTGCAGAGCAGTAAAGTAACCAAACTGAATGTTGTGAAATGAGACTACTACAATGAGATAAATGAGTGTAGAGGTAGTAATATTTTCAGGGGTGTACCTTACCATATACTGCTATTTCCCCTTCTACAAAAGGACTTAAATTTTGCATCAGTACAGAGATGATGGAGACCAGGGGGTAAATTTACTAAGGTGTGAGGTTTTTTAGAACTGGTGATGTTGCCCATAGCAACCAATCAGATTCTACTTACCATTTATCTAGCTGCTTCTAGCAGATGATAGATATAATCTGATAGGTTGCTATGGGCAACATCACCAGTTCTAAAAATCTCCCACCTTAGTAAATTTACCCCCAGGTCTAATCCTATACTTTTAATGAGGCAATTTCCATAGAAAGTGCACTGTGCAATAAAAAGAAATAATAAAAAAAAAAAGCCAGGATGCAATCCATATTTTCACACAGTCCCAGCTCTGGTGTCTCTGTAAGGGGGTCCCACTAAAGAACGTATACATGCCCAAAGGCTACACCCCTCCCTTTTGTGATCCCCTTGGGCAGTTGGTATAATTAATAAGATTTGGACTTCTGGAGCACCAGAATGAGATCATTGTTCATTATTAACGAAAAAGAAAAGACAAAAAAAAAAAAAACACCACTTTCACACTTTTCTACAATGCTTCCTCATTGATCCGTCATAGTCCTAATGGAGGAGGAGGGGTGAACCCAAAAAATGAAGTCTACCCACGCCACACTAAAACAAAGTATCAAAGAACTTCCAAGGACTTCTCTTTATCGTCATACAATCATAAATAGCCAGAGTGGGAAAACACCTGGGAATGGCAGCCAGTGAATGGAGGGCACAGGTGGTCTCAAGAGCTACATTGTCTCCAACCTTGGAAGAGCCACAGTGTTTTATATACGTAGATCTGGTAATCTCTGAGAGAGGGGCATGCTGTATCATGTGACCCCCTGCATACAGACACCACTGCCTATGCTGTACATTATGACAAGGTGTCTAGACTCTTGTTGTAATGGAAACATAGTGGTTGAGGGTTAGGATTATACATCTGTTTGTTTTTATTACACAGTTTAATTGTTTAATTGCCACAGTATAATCAGACTGAATATTCAGCTGAAAAAGTCATCAGTTAATCAGTATTTACTTAATAATGGGTATAAAGTGATGATATAGTAAAATAGAGATTGCACTGCAAAGACTTTTCGGGAAAACCATTCCAAAGTATTGAGGAATATATTGATCCAACTCAGGACATCTCCCTATCTATACTGAGAGTGATATGTTGGTTCCCTTTGTTTGTTTCTAGTTTGTGATTTATTTTATATGATTATTTGCTATACAGCCGACTCAAAGTGTAATACATTGCAATTTATTGATTAGATTATATCAGAATACGGTTGCTAATCAGTTATTTGTGTACTAGTTACCATCCTATCAAAATGATGAAACAACAAAACAGAAATGTCAGTGACGGCAGCTTTGCGCGCCCAAATGGAGCAACAATTAAATTGCTCCTTCGGGTGCTCTCTAGTGGTCGCCAGCGCACAAAACACTTTAATTTCCCCCATAGAGGTGAGGAGCAGAGTTAGCCTTTTATTATATATAATTTGTTATTTAGTTTACCTAATACAATTTAACATTTTATTTATTTGTTAAGTTTCTATGTTGTATCATAAGATCAATTTTATCACAAGAATAATTCTAGCATTATGTTACGTGAACGGCTAATATTTTCTGTCATTTCCAACAGTACTTTTCATCTACTTCTCTGTTCTTACCAATATTCACCAATAACATAAACAGTCATACTTGCCTACCTGACTGTCTCCATGAGGGAGAAAATGCTCTGTTCCTGGACTTTCCTGGTAATGTATGATTGCCATCACCTGTGGTGAGCTAGTTAATTGATAAGAAAGGTGTTTCACCACAGGTGATGGCAATCATACATTACCAGGAAAGTCCAGGAACAGAGCATTTTCTCCCTCATGGAGAGGGTCAGGTAGGCAAGTATGCATAAACATGACAAAATAAGTCTGATGTTTAGTAATAAGAGGTGTGAAGTTCAATGTGTTCTAATTCAGTGAACACCTCATTGAGAAATAATATTCATGTATATTTAACTAGATAAGTCATTAATGTAGAGTTCACCAAAGTACATATATAGTAAACGTAAGAGTATTAAATTGCTTATTCTTGGCATGTCTTGTATTCTATTGCAACATCTCACTTCTCTTCCTTATTACAGGTGCAGACTAATTAATGAATCACAGGTGAGATGTCTCAAGGGCTACATTGTCTCAAGTAAACTTGGGTCAGCAGTTGTATCATCTATCCTATTACATATTGTAAAATTTCCGATGTCAGAGAGGTCATTATCCTCAGAGCATAATGATGTGACAGTGCTGCCTTGTTAACGGAGTATATTTTGATAGTAACACGTAATCTCATACTTACATTTTTGCTTGGAATATGGTTTTGCAAGCAATATATCGCTGTACTTGTGACTGATTGACACCATAGATTCCAGTCCAAGTAAAGGTTCCTCCAATGATAATGGTCCAAAAGGTGTGTCGCCGGAGTGGGTTGGGATCAAAACTAGATAAAAGTAATAAAAATGCAGAAGGGTCAAACAAAACAAATGCTAGTGTAGGTCTTCAAACTACAATTAATAAAGCATTTGTGACAATTTATAAAATTCCGCTCATTTCACGTCCTGTTCATTTCAAACAAATACAGCAGATAATATTGATGAAATGAAGGATACTTGACCATTCTGTGCGTCCAACAACAGTAGTGTAATTGGAATTTTTTAGGACACTGGGCTCCAATTCACAGAAACTTGTGGTGAGATGTAAGAAATGGTTTATAAAGTCACTGATTATAGCATGACATAGATATAACAGATATTGTAAGTATAAAACAGAATGGAAAATCATAAGGTATGATATACCAGATTTAGGAATCTATTTTCTAAGCCTTGGCTAGAGATAAAGTGGAGAGAGATAATATACCAGCCAATCAGCTGCTGTAATGTTACAGGCAGCGTTTGAAAAAGGACAGGAGCTGATTGGTTGGTAGTTTACCTCTCTCCACTTTATCACTCTACAAGGTTTAATGCATTGGCCCCACAGTGAATAGACATTCAAAATAAATAAAGTAATATTACTTATAATGTTATTGAGTTTAGGTTAGAAGAAATAATGAGTCATCTTATGAAGACAAAATGTGTCAAGTTCTTTAGCTAAAATATAAATATGGAGCCTTCATTTCAATGTATGTATTTAGTCACAGAATTCTTAGGTAATTTACATTACCAGCTTGTTATATGTGGTTGAATAAATAGGTGGTGAGAATAGGTAAATTGTAGGTAAAATAAATACGTGGTGCTCCAATACTGCACAAAATTAGAACTTTCTACTCTGATTGGTACTAGGCTCATCTTAAATTCTTTATTACTCGTACATGCTTGAGCCCTATGGTGCTGACCTCCTCCACCACTTTTCCCTTTCTGTTACCCCCCCCCTACATGTTGAATCCAATATTTGGTAAATAAAGAACTAAAAAAGCTATGTCTATTTCAGAATACTCTTATATTATTATAGGTTTCTAGATGTATGGTTATCTATATGGGATCGGTACACGTGACCGGCGGAGAGGATGCCGGCGGTCACAATACCGACGCCATCATCCCAATGGTCACTATCCCAAGAGGGGTAAGTATTCTTCCTTCTCCCCCAGCCCCTAACCCTCCCTTACCCAAGCCTAGTCCTAACCTTCCCTTTAGTGCCTAAACCAACTACCTCCGCCCCAGTGTTGCCTAACTCTAACCCCCATTCCCTGGACTTGGCCTGCTTGCATTTGTGAAGAATGCATCTGTTAAGAATGTGTTTTAAGAATGGAGTTAGAACCGGAACTGAAAATCATCTCTCCTCTCTTCACAGGTAAAAACATCATCCTCACGCTTGTATATCTGAGTCTCTCATCACTCTCTGGCTACACTTTTCACACCCCAAGAAAGTTTGTCTGCAAATGTCTGTGATCCTTCTTCAATGCAATATCCCCTCTGTTAATTAGCTGAACTTCTGATTGCACACCTCCCCCTTTGCCAGCTGATATAGTTGGAGCATTTAAGAGCAATATTATCAAGGCCTGCAGTCAGGACTTGGCCTGCTTGCATTTGTGAAGAATGCATCTGTTAAGAATGTGTTTTAAGAATGGAGTTAGAACCGGAACTTGAACTGGATTTGCACTACGCTAAAATCTCTAATTAAACTAGTTCCCCAAACACTGCAACTCAGGACCATCATGTGGCCTCTCCTCACCTCTGCCATGAGAACACCAGGACCAATGCCTACTACTCCTCTGTCCAAGAACATCGTGACTGCCCCCGGGACTACTCCTCAAGCTGAGCAGGGAACTGAGGGACGTGCGCACCAGGACCAGACTTTGCTGGGTCAGTTCCATTGGACACTAGTGTGCTCCCCACATTCTCACACCCTCCCGCACTGCTCTCGTGAGACCAGGTCATTTATCATTTTCACAAAATAATGTTACTACAGTTTTCCTGCAAATGTGTTTTTTTTCTCTTCTCTACCATCCCAGTGTGTGCTATTCCTGTAATGTGTACCTCCATTGGTTGCACACCCTGCCAGCAGTAACCTACGCAGTGCGCCCCACATGGCTGCCTCGGATGGTTCCTCCATGGGCAGGGTGTGCTTCATTTGGATCTTTCCATGCAGGACATAGCATACTCCTACACACGTGTCAGTTTTCCCATACATGCATTTGGCCCTTGTATGGCTCATCACCCACTGTGTAACCTTCGTAGTGCGCCCAACATGGCTGCCTTATCTGGTGCGCTTGTGGATTGGATGAAAAATACATGGACCTGATGGTTTTAGTGGAACCCTACTCTGAACTTAAGGACTCTGCAATCTCCCCGTTTTGTGTTCTCTTCTAGGGGTGGACTATTCCACCCTGGGTAATCCTACGCACTGTGCCTAAGATGGCTACCAGACCTGGTACCTTGTGAGGGTGGAATACACAACCCCTGGAGGTTATTACCCAAAATGCCTACACCAATCATGCATTATTCTTTCTGTCTTTATTGTCTGTGTGGTTTATCTTTTGATGTAATACTTAAATCTTCTGTATTATGTGCATTGTTTGAGTTCTAGTTGGCGCCGCGGATGGCTGCCTCGGTGCTGCGCTGTCAAGCAGCCTTTGTTTTTAGTCTTACATGTATAATATGTCTAATATGTCGAGTCTATTGTACAGTTGCAATGTGCAGTATGAACTCATATGTGTAATGTTTGTAATGTATGCTATGTTTTTCCCCCTTCTTATGCTATGTATTCCCCCTTCATATTGCTGCTTGGCGATGCATTGTACCACAAAGAATTCCTAGTGTACGTGAGTACACCTGGCCAATAAAGCTGATTCTGATTCTGATTCTGCAGACTAACCCTATCCTCCCCCCTCTCCCGCAGACCAACCCTAAACCCTCCCCCTCCCCCGTGTGGTTACTAAACCTAACCCTTCCCCCCACAGCCAAACCCTAACCCCCGCGGCTATACTATCCTTTTGGCTCACGGCTAGGGTTACCATCTCATCCCTTTAATTCTGGATACATATTAATTACACAGGTTCTGTGGCTGGCTGACTTCAAGACTCCATTTCATCTGGTTCTAATCAGCCACAGAACCTGTGTAATTAATATGTGTCCAGAATTAAAGGGATGAGCTGGTAACCCTAATCACGGCTTTTGGGAATCCGGCGTCAGTATGCTAACTTGCTCGGGATTTCGGTGTCGGTGTTCTGACAGGTGTCGGGATTCCGACGTCGGCATTACAACTGCTGTGATCTCAACAGGCGGGATTGTGAACAAATACCATCTGTGTCTATTATATACTTAAACAATGGCACTGAGCCATCTGTATTTGTTAAAAACCAATTACATTTCTACTTCTGTTTCGTTGTGTTAAATTGCTAAAGACTGCATCAAATCATACTATGGATTTGAACAGAAACATACAGTATTGTTCTGGTAAGTGTCTGAGTATACACATGCCAGAGAATGCTTGTGTGCACAGAGTATTGCTCTTAAGTGATACTGTAGTTTTCTTATGGTTGGCTGGCATGACTTCTGCATGCTGGTTTGGAAATGTAAACTAACCATCATGCATTGTGTAAAAAAAAAAAAAATAGAAAAGAAAACTTTGCTGTACTAAGAAGCTGGAAACATAGGATCTAATTCAGAGCTAGCCGCAGTTCTAACTTCTAATGCAGCACGAGGTGACTTGTGTAAACAGACTGCTGTTCTAAGAAGCAGCATTGGATCCTTTGCTAAAACATCGGGCAGCTGAGTGAGCCTGAGGCTACTCAGATTGGCTGTCACAGCAGTGTAGCTGAGGCTAGGAAACCTGCGTCAGAAAATGAAGATCCTGGCGTCGTCACACCCCAAAAACGAGTTCACCACATTTTCGGGAACGCTGCCCATCCCCATTTTTTATATAAATTTATGCAATCCACTCTGCGTCAGCTCCTACAATTAAAATGTGTGGTGTGACAACACTGTGCTCGACTCTATTTATTCATATGTTGCTGCACCTGGTGTATGAGGTATACCTCAATACCTCCAGACAGCATGGAAATGAAGGGAGGGGGGAGGGGGGGGGTTTACACCTGTGCTCAACAAAAACCCACACTGTAGGCTTTTTTAGTATATAAAAAAAGGGTTATGTATTTATTTTTATTACAATACTTTGTGTATGTGTATCTTGATAAAAATATGTACATTAAAAAGTCTAAAGTGTGAGTGTTTGTTGCGCAACGGTGTAACCCCCCCCCCCCCCCCCCCCCCTTTTAAGCTCCTACAATGTTACTTTGGCCATGCTAAGTAAGACGGATCTGAGACAGCGACAGTGGGAGTCTCAATACAAATCCTGGCAGCTGCAACATTTACATATTTTTGCACAGCTACGGAGTACTCAGTCCCAGTTGTGACTGCATTTGCGTACACCTCTGAATCAGGCTTCCAGTTTGGAAAGAGAATCCAGGTTCTTTGTTGCAAAGGAAGTGGTATAAAGTTGCAGATTGAGCGTGATGTTGTATGGCAAGGGTCGCTTGTGTCCGACCTCCCTTGTGTACTTTTTCCTCAACCCTGCTCATTTTTCCTAATGTTTCCCCAATCTTGTGTCTTAGTTCACAAAGAGTGTACTAGGTTATTTTTGCGAAGGAACTGGTATAAAGTTGCAGATTGAGAATAATTATGGATGGCGGGGACAGTACATATTAGGCCTGTTACGTGTACTAAGTATTTAGGAATAGTGTTTTCATGTGGCTAAGTGGTGCAATAAAGTGGGCAATTTGGTGCGATTTGAGGATAGATGTGGCCACATCTGTAATAATGTACACATTATGAATTCTTTATTAAAGGAAATAACTTTAAAACATACATTAAAATACATAACGGCTTTATAGAATAACCTAATAAAACGACTTACTCCCAAAAATTCAGCCGATCTCCATAGTAAGAGTCATTCAAGATGGGGGCAATTCCGCCTTGTACCACCACAGCTCGTATAATCACAGAACTAAATCCAGCAACCATGATGCCAACCTGGAATACATCTGTCCACACGACCGCTTTAAGACCTCCCTGTAATGTGTAACACAAAGATATGGATGGATGGAGAGTTTACGCCATATGTGCTGCTATTGTCCTGAATGTACACAAAATGATAAGATTATTAAGCATTTCACACAGGGCCTAATTCAGACCTGATTGCAGCAGCAAATTTGTTAGCTAATGGGCAAAACCATGTGCAGTACAGGGGGGGCAGATATACCATGTGCACAGAGAGTTAGATTTGGGTGTGGTGTGTTCAAACTGAAATCTAAATTGCAGTGTAAAAATAAAGCAGCCAGTATATATCCTGCACATAAACAATATAACCCACCCAAATCTAACTCTCTCTGCACATGTTATATCTGCCCCCCACCCCCGCCCCCTGTATTGCATTTGGTTTTGCCCATTAGCAAACAAATTTGCTGTTGCGATCAGGTCTGAATTAGGTCCACAATCCCTACATATATTTTGATAACACATCAATAAAAAAAGTATACATTTTTAAGTACATTATTTATTTATTTATTAACAGTTTCTTATATAGCGCAGCAAATTCCGTTGCGCTTTACAATTGGAAATAACAATGATATAACAAAACTGGGTAATGACAAACAGTCATAGAGGTAGGAAGGCCCTGCTCGCAAGCTTACAATCTTCATATATCATGATGACACCATTGGTATTCAAGAATACATCTCTGAAAATCATCAATCAGGTCTTTTTTATATTTACCAGCAAATAACAAGCACAAGAAAAACCATATTGTCATGAATTAGTAATCTGGTGCCCTTTGCTAGGAACATGACATAGATCGGGATGTAATGAAGTCCGAGTTCAGAGGCCGTGCGGGATGCCGGCCGAACTAGAACTTTTTTTTAAAGGGGCAATCATTTAAAAGGCATAGTTTAGCCTTATAAATGATTGCCCCTTTAAAAGAAAAAGTCAGAGTTCAGCCAGGATCCCGCACTGCCGCTGAAGTCGGACTTCATTACGTTCCGCCCATTGGGGTCATTACGATTTGTTCGCTCGTTGCCGATTTTCGCAACGGAGCGATTAAGGCAAAAATGCGCAAGCGCATGGTACGCAGTGCGCATGCAGTAAGTATTTTAGCACAAAACTTAGTAGATTTACTCACGTCCGAACGAATAATTTTCATTGTTGAAGTGATTGGAGTGTGATTGACAGGAAGTGGGTGTTTCTGGGCGGAAACTGACCGTTTTCTGGGAGTGTGCGGAAAAAACGCAGGCGTGCCAGGATAAAACGCGGGAGTGTCTGGAGAAACGGGGGAGTGGCTGGCCGAACGCAGGGCGTGTTTGTGACATCAAACCAGGAACGAAACGGCCTGAACTGATCGCAATCTGTGAATAGGTCTGGAGCTACTCAGAAACTGCTAAGAATTTTCTATTCGCAATTCTGCTAATCTTTCGTTCGCTATTCTGCTAAGCTAAGATACACTCCCAGAGGGCGGAGGCCTAGCGTGTGCAATGCTGCTAAAATCTGCTAGCGAGCGAACAACTCGGAATGGCCCCCATTATCTCTAAGAGCCATGGTTCCAATCCCAACTTATTACAAAAATGGGATTTTAATACCTACCGGTAAATCCTTTTCTCCTAGTCTGTTGAGGATGCTGGGGACTCCAAAAGGACCATGGGGTATAGACGGGATCCTCAGGAGACATGGGCACACTAAAAGACTTTGACTGGGTGTGAACTGGCTCCTCCTTCTATGCCCCTCCTCCAGACCTCAGTTATAGGAATTGTGCACAGGGGAGACGGACATTTCGAGGAAAGGATTTTTGTTAAACTAAGGGCGAGAGACATACCAGCTCACACCACAAACACACCGTACAACTGGATCAGCAGGAAAACAGATAACAGTATGAACCAACACCGCCACAAGCTGAATATAACTGATACACAAACCTCGTGTAACCGAAAATAACTAGTATCAATACAACTGAAAGTAACAGTCCGCACTGGGATGGGCGCCCAGCATCCTCTACGGACTAGGAGAAAAGGATTTACCGGTAGGTATTAAAATCCTATTTTCTCTTACGTCCTAGAGGATGCTGGGGACTCCAAAAGGGCCATGGGGTCTATACCAAAGCTCCAGACCGGGCGGGAGAGTGCGGACGACTCTGCAGCACCGATTGAGCAAACATGAGGTCCATCTCAGCCAGGGTATCAAACTTATAGAACTTAGCAAAAGTGTTTGAACCTGACCGCATAGCTGCTCGGCAAAGTTGAAGTGTCGAGACCCCTCGGGCAGCCGCCCAAGAAGAGCCCACCTTCCTGGTAGAATGGGCCTTTACTGACTTCAGCAAACGGCAACCCAGCCGAAGAATGAGCGTGCTGAATCGTATTACAAATCCAGCGTGCAATAGTCTGCTTGGAAGCAGGATTTCCAATCTTGTTGGAAGCATACAGGACAAACAGAGCTACCGTTTTCCTAACAAGAGCCGTTCTGGTGACATCAATTTTCAAAGCTCTTACGACATCAAGAGATTTTGGGACTGGCAGAAATTGTTGGCGAGTCCTCAATTCCGCTCTATCCAGATGAAAAATCAAATATGGGCTCTTGTGAGACAAAGCCGCCAATTCTGACACTCGTCTGGCAGACGCCAAAGCCAAAAGCATGACCACTTTCCAAGTGAGAAACTTTAACTCAGCCTTTCGCAAAGGTTTAAACCAGTGAGACATAAGAAACTGTAACACCACTTCAAGATCCCACGGTGGCATAAATGGAGGATGGATATGCAGCACTCCCTTCACGAAAGTCTGAACCTCAGGAAGGGCGGCCAATTCATTTTGAAAGAAAATAGATAAAGCCGAAATCTGCACTTTGATGGAACCCAATTTCAGGCCTGCATCCACGCCTGCCGTCAAAAAATGAAGGAAACGACCCAAGTGAAATTCCTCCGCAGGAGCTGTTTTGCTTTCACACCACGACACATATTTTCTCCAAATACGGTGATAATGTTTTGCCTGACCTCCTTTCTAGCCTTAAGGAGAGTGGGGATGACCTTTACGAGCTAGGATTTGGCGTTCAACCTCCACGCCATCAAACGCAGCTGCGGTAAGTCTGGAAACACGCATGGCCCCTGCAGTAACAGGTCCTCTCTTAGAGGAAGCAGCCAAGGATCTTCTATGAGCAATTCCCGAAGATGCGGCTACCAGGCCCTCTGTGGCCAATCTGGAACGACGAGTATTGCCTGAACCCTTGTTCGTCTTATGATCCTCAGCACTCTTGGAATGAGAGGAAGCGGGGGGAACACATACACCGACTGAAACACCCACGGAGTTACCAGGGCGTCCACTGCACTGGCTTGGGGGTCCCTTCACCTGGAACAATACCTCGGAAGCTTCTTGTTGAGGCGAGACGCCATCATGTCTATTTGAGGAATTCCCCAACGCCTTGTCACTTCTGCAAACACCTCTGGATGAAGGGCCCACTCTCCTGGATGGAGATCATGTCTGCTGAGAAAGTCTGCTTCCCAGTTGTCCACGCCCGGAAGGAAAACTGCTGACAGAGCGCTCACGTGCTGTTCCGCCCAGCGGAGAACTCTTGTGGTCTCCGCCATTGCCACCCTGCTCTTTGTTCCGCCCTGGCGGTTTACGTACGCCACCGCTGTTATGTTGTCCGACTAGATCAGGACAGGTAGACTTTTAAGAAGGTTCTTCGCTTGCAGAAGGCCGTTGTAAATGGCTCTTAACTCCAGAACATTTATGTGGAGACAAGATTCCTGGCTTGACCATTTTCCCTGGAAACTTCTTCCTTGTGTGACTGCACCCCAGCCTCGGAGACTTGCATCTGTGGTCAGCAGGACCCAATCCTGGATTCCGAATCTGCGTCCCTCTAGAAGGTGAGAACTTTGCAGCCACCACAGGAGAGAAATTCTGGTCCTGGAAGATAGACTTATTTTCCGGTGCATGTGCAGGTGAGACCTGGACCATTTGTTCAGCAGATCCCACTGAAACATCCGGGCATGAAACCTGCCAAACGGAATGGCTTCGTAAGCCGCAACCATCTTCCCTAGCACTCGAGTGCATTGATGAATCGACACTCTTGCCGGTTTCAGAATCTCCTTGACCATGGTCTGGATTTCCAGAGCTTTTTCCGCCGGAAAAAACACTCTCCGTAGTTCCGTGTCTAGGATCATGCCCAAGAAGGGCAGCCGAGTTGTCGGAATCAACTGAGACTTTGGCAAATTGAGAATCCAACCATGATGTTGCAGAACCATCAGGGAGAGTTCTACACTTCTTAGCAACTGCTCTTTTGATCTCGCCATTATCAGGAGATCGTCCAAGTACGGGATAATTGTGACACCCTGCTTGCGTAGGAGTACCAACATTTCCGACATCACCTTGGTAAAGACCCTCGGGCCATGGAAAGCCCAAACGGCAATGTCTGAAATTGGTAATGACAATCCTGCACCGCAAATCTTAGGAAGGCCTGATGAGGAGGATATATCGGGACGTGTAAGTAGGCATCCTTTATGTCGACTGACGCCATAAAATCCACCCCCTTCTAAGCTGGAGATCACAGCTCGAAGAGATTCCATCTTGAACTTGAAAGTTTTCAAGTATGGATTGAGGGATTTTAGATTCAGAATCGGTGTGACCGAGCCGTCCGGCTTCAGCGCGACAAAGAGGCTCGAATAGAACCCTTCCCCCCGTTGGGACGGGGGAACCGGGACAATGACCCTCTGTTGACACAGCTTTTGTATCGCAGCGTTTACTACTTCTCTTTCTGGAAGAGAAACTGGCAAGGCCGATTTGAAAAAGCGGCGGGAGGGCATCTCCTAAAACTCCAGTTTGTACCCTTGGGACACTATGTCTAAGACCCAAGGATCCAGGGCCGATTGAAACCAGACCTGAGTGAAGATACGGAGACAGCCCCCACCGGCACGGACTCCCGTAGGGGAGCCCCAGCGTCATGCGGTGGACTTGGCAGAGGCGGGGGAGGACTTTTGGTCCTGGGCGCCAGACACAGCAGGCGACATTTTTCCCCTTCCTCTACCTTTTGAAGCGAGGAAGGACGAACCCCTTCCTTTTTTGTATTTATTAGGCCGAAAGGACTGCATCTGATAATGGGGTGCCTTTTTCTGTTGTGCGGGAACATAAGGAAGAAAAGATGACTTACCCGCAGTAGCGGTAGGCACCAGGTCAGCAAGGCCGTCACCAAACAAGACACTACCTTTAAAAGGGAGAGCTTCCATAGTTTTCTTTGAGTCGGCATCAGCATTCAATTGATGAATCCACAGCGACCTCCTGGCCGAGACCGCCATGGCATTGG
The DNA here is from genome assembly GCF_028390025.1 of Pseudophryne corroboree. Classification (NCBI taxonomy): domain Eukaryota; kingdom Metazoa; phylum Chordata; class Amphibia; order Anura; family Myobatrachidae; genus Pseudophryne; species Pseudophryne corroboree. The sequence goes on along the minus strand of NC_086449.1, from coordinate 571,074,340 downwards.
CCCTTGATCCCAAGAGGCCAATATCTCTCGCTGCATCCTTCAGGTAATCTGCAGCGTCCTTGATATAGCCAAGAGTCAAAAGAATGTTATCCTTATCAAGGGTATCGATATCAGAAGCTAAATTATCTGCCCACTTAGCAATAGCACTACTCACCCACGCCGACGCCACAGCAGGCCTGAGTAGTGCACCAGTAGCAACAAAAATGGCCTTCAATGTCGTCTCCTGCTTGCGATCCGCCGGATCCTTGGGGGCAGCCGTCTCAGGAGACGGAAGCGCCACCTTCTTGGACAGTCGGGACAGAGCCTTGTCCGTGTTGGGTGACGACTCCCATTTCTCCCTGTCGTCAGAATGGAAAGGATATGCCATAAAAATTCTCTTGGGAATCTGCCACCTTTTGTCAGGTGACTCCCAAGCCTTTTCACAAAGAGCGTTCAGTTCATGAGAGGGGGGAAACTTCACCTCAGGCTTTTTCCCTTTAAATAAACAAACCCTTGTATCTGGAACCGGAGGTTCCTCAGAAATATGTAAAACATCCTTAATAGCCACAATCATGTACTGAATACTCTTAACCACTTTCGGATGTAAAGTGGCCTCATTGAAGTCGACACTGGAATCAGAGTCTGTGTCGGTATCTGTATCTGCCATCTGGGTAAATGAACGTTTTTGTTACCATGAGGGGGTCTGTACCTGAGACAAGGCGTCCTTCATGGATTTTCTCCACGTTTGTGTCTGAGAATCAGATTATCCAGCCTCTTAGACAATAACGCCACATTTACATTCAATGTACTCAACATATTCACCCAATCAGCAGTCGGCTGTGCCAACAGAGTCATTCCCAAATCTTTCTCCGCGCCCCCAGTAACTTCCTCCGGGGAGGAACACTCAGCCTCAGACATGTCGACACGCAGTACCGACACACCCACACTCACACCGGCCAAAAGGGGACAGACCCACAGGGAAGCATGTAGAGAGAACACAGAGGAAGTATGCCAGCTCACACCCCAGCGCACATATAATACTAAAGAAATAATATATGATGGCTGCGCTGTAATTATATATACATATATAGCACCAAATTGCATGTGCCAACCAACTCCCCCCCCCCCCCCCCCCCGTTTTGCTCCCCAGTACTTGTAAGGAGAGTGGAGGTCCGGGCCAGCGTCTCTGCAGCAGCTGTGAAGAGAGAAAATGGCGCTGGTGAGCTGTACGGCTAAGCCCCGCCCCTTCCCAGCGCGCTGTAGTCCCACTTAAATTTAAATTTTTTATACTGGCTGGGGTAACGTACACGGTGCTTGGGCACCGAATATGCCTCTTTTGCCAGTAGTGAAATGACCCTCAGTAACTTGCTGCCCAGGGCGCTCCCCCCCAGCGCCCTGCACCCTGTGAGTGCCGTTGGTGTGTGGGAGCATGGAGTGCAGCGCGACCGCTGCGCTGTACCTCCGTTACTGAAGTCTTCTGCTGTCACTGAAGTCTTCTGTTCTTCTAATACTCACCCGGCTTCTTACTTCTGGCTTCTATGAGGGGGGTGACGGCGCAGCTCCGGGAACAAGCAGCTAGGCGCACCAAGTGATCGAACCCTCTGGAGGTAATGGTGTCCAGTAGCCTAAGAAGCAGAGCCTTTGAACTAAGAAGAAGTAGGTCTGACTGCTCTCCCCTCAGTCCCACGATGCAGGGAGCCTGTAGCCAGCAGGTCTCCCTGAAAATAAAAAACCTAACAAAAGTCTTTCCAGAGAAACTCAGTAGAGCTCCCCTAGTGTGTGTCCAGTCACTCCTGGGCACAGAATCTAACTGAGGTCTGGAGGAGGGGCATAGAGGGAGGAGCCAGTTTACACCCAGTCAAAATCTTTTAGTGTGCCCATGTCTCCTGCGGATCCAGTCTATACCCCATGGTCCTTTTGGAGTCCCCAGCATCCTCTAGGACGTATGAGAAATAATGAAAAACATTGCAACAGGCGTAGGCCTGGAGTAGTGTTTTGCTGGGACACACAGCTCAGTAGTGTCGCTCTGGACTCCCCGGCCACCCCTCTCAAGGGGAGCCCGAGCAGCTAGAATTGTGTTAAGAAGTAGAAATCTGATGCCTGGAGAAGTGGGTGAACAGTACATTGCGTATAAAGAAGTCAAGAAATGATCTATATCTATAAGCTTATAGCACAAGGTAATGCAGGATAATTAGTTTGGGAGGTGATCACCACAACAAGCTGCTGCCCTCACGCAACCATTCATCAAGATACAAACGCTGATCCTGAAGATGATGCTGGCCAAAGCGGTATTGATGATGGGATTTAAGAAGTGGTAATTGGTGAAGATGAAGAGACATGTTTTAAAAGTCTTGAAGAATAGTAAGCCACAGCACAGATTGCTGATTCAAACCTCCATATGTGTAGAAATGGTCAGGAAGAGAGACAAATATTTAACTGCAGCTCTGGTAGGAAAAGTTTACACCAAATCTTCCATCAGCCATTCATACAGCAAGAAAAGGAAGTGTGTCAGAGCTTCGAAGGGCTCACAACAACTTTATGGTAATGATTATATTACTTAAAGTCACCAAAGTGTCTATAAAACTGTTTCCAAGGACATGAGAAAAATCAGCATAAACTAACACAAGAAAAATTCTATACATCACAATGAAAGAGAATATCAAGAAAATCCCAATTCTGCAATTTACTGACAAGAAACATTGGAAGCACCTGGGCTTTACTGTCCACCTAAGCAGAAGAGCAGAGAGTAGGCCTGTGGATATGTAGACATGTATGACTCCCCTTCTCCCCCATAGTTTGGCCCGGTGATACACTGTTAAGCCCAAGGATGTAAGTGTACATAATTGTTCTGCAGCATTTGACCTGTCTGGGATCCGGTGGAATTCAGGCACAAGAAGCAGTGGCCAGAATTATCCAGATTTAAAACTCTTTCCTGTTCATGTTCTGATTTCTAATGTATAAACTGAACATGTATTCAGCGCTGCTGGCAGAATAATTACAGACTTATCACCCAAAAATTTGAAAATATATTCGTCTGGGAATCTGGAATTTTTCCCTCTATTTAAAAAGCATCAGATTGTTATTTCTTTATTTCTGTAAATAATAAACCTGGGGTAAGGGTAATTTATCAGGCACCCTGCTGAGCTATTTAAATTACTAGAAGTAGTTGCCCCTAAAGAAAAGCAATCTGTAAACTGTAGAATAATAACACCTAATCCATTTATTAAAAAACCTTACAAACCGTTCTGCAAACTTTATAAAACAGTAACCACTAATCTAATTTTAAAAATGTTCTCTTTAAAAAGCAGATAGCAAACAATACATTTTAAAACAGTAACCTTATAGCCACTACAACCATGTACTGTAAAGGTTTGCTGGTCTTAACATTTTACCCCTTTTAGGAGTAAAATGTTGAAAAATCCCTGCTTACTGGGTAGCTGCTAATAATACCCCTTTCAGACTGCCGGCTTTGAACACGAGTTATTGCACATGAGCACGCATAACCCGTGTTCATGTGCGGTCTGAAAGGTGCCAGGGGAAATATCTCGGGTCGTCCCGGTATTTCAATCCTGGCAGAAACCAGGGTTACATAGTTACATAGTATCTAAGGTTGAAAAAAGACAATTGTCCATCGAGTTCAACCTATTTGTGGTCTCCTATGCACAATTATTTTGTATAAAATTTTGACTGAAGTTGATGACTGCCGTTACGTTTTACCCCTCTTTTTTATAATAACCATAGTGCGTGACTATGCCCCGTAACCCTGGATATCCTTATCCATTAGGAATTTTATCTAACCCATTCTTAAAGGTGTTGACTGAGCTGGCCATTACAACTCCCTCAGGCAGGGAATTCCCAAACACTTATCGTCCTTACCGTAAAAAAGCCTTTACGCCGTATTGTGCGGAATCTCCTCTCCTCTAACCTGAGCGAGTGTCCACGAGTTCTCTGTGTTGATCTAACCAAAAACAGGTCCTGTGCAAGATCTGTATATTGTCCCCTTATATATTTGTAAATGTTGATCATGTCCCCTCTTAATCTTCTCTTTTCCAGTGTAAACATGCATAGTCTTGCAAGCCTTTCCTCGTATTCCAGCGTCTCCATACCCTTAATTAGTTTGGTTGCCCGCCTCTGAACCTTTTCTAGCTCCAGGATATCCTTTTTGTAGTAAGGTGCCCAGAATTGTACACAGTATTCAAGGTACACAGTCAGCGTTGAACTCGTGTTTTACCCGGCTCGCTGTGCGGTGTGAATAGGAGCTTGTGGATGGGTGGTGCTTGGAGATCATGTAATCTCCAAGCACTGCCCCCGCCGCGTCATCGCTGACGTCAACAACCGGGCAATAGGCGGGGGGCCTGAGGCGAGTCACACCCTGGAAGCTCCCATGTCAGGCTCCCAGTTGCGACCCGCCTCAGGCAGTCTAAAAGGGGTATAACTGTCACAGTTTTCAGACCACCCAGCAGGTAACATGTTCTAGGTCACCCAGCAGGTTTGCAGGGAGAGTTCACCAACTGTCATAGTTTGCAGAGTACAATTTTGATGAATTGTAAATGGCAGGAGGTTGTTTTGCCACATAACTCCAAAACAAAGCCACAAATTACAACACCAATATTTGTCTGTAAATCGATAGACCAAGGCCTTAAAGTTGGTATAGAATGTGCTCTGCTCAGACAATAGCAACATAAAAATTTGTCGCTCCTAAAAGTCATCATTAATACATCCTTCCAAATAAAGGAATCAAATAAATACTGTAAACTATGTAAAATACAGACACATTGTTTAAGCTTTTGCAAGATTCATTATTTGGCAAATTGAAATGTATCCCCAGCAGCAGCTCTGCATATATATATATATATATATATTTAATATTCATCAGTATACTTCCTTACTGCCAGAGTTTAATTGAGAATATAATAGAGCTATTTTGCCTTACTAAGGTAAAGACTGCCTATCACTGCTGAACCAACATCACAATTAGACCCCCTAGGGCCCTAGTACTACCAGCAGTGCCCATCCATCATACTAAGTCCTGGTCAAAAGTAATACAACATCTGGTCTAGAATTTTATGGTAGATTTGGCTAAAGACCAATGAACTTCAATACCAGTATATACCTTCATATACTGAGAGGCTTCCTGAGGCACCACTACTGACAGCGCATCAATATGTGTTCCTACCTCTGTCTGGGGATATCCTCTGTTTTAAAACTCACTGTGCCCCTGAAATGTCAGCTGGGTGCCGTTAGGTTAAAGAGTGGAAGATAACCGCTGGCCCACTCTTACTGCTAGCTCTTACTGCTGAATCTGTGGCCTCCATTAGCCCACTACTACCAGTGGTTGGCTTCACCCCACTCCCTCCACCCAAAAACCACAGGCTTTCTAATAAGTACATCATTTAAATGACAGAAAAGCCCTCCCATTACGTAAAAGTTCCAGATAAGCTGCAAACATATACCGTGATGTTGGTACAAAGGTGGTCATTCCGAGTTGATCGCTAGCTGCATTCGTTCGCTGCACAGCGATGATGCAAAAAAAATGGCACTTCTGCGCATGTGTATGCGGCGCAATGTGCACGCGTGACGTACTATTACAACTTAGATGTAGTTTCACACAGGGTCTAGCGAAGCATTTCAGTTGCCCTGGTTGCCGCAGAGTGATTGACATGAAGTGGGCGTTTCCGGGTGGCAACTGACCGTTTTCAGAGAGTGTTCAGAAAATCGCAGGCGTGCCAGGAAAAACGCAGGCATGGCTTGGCGAACGCAGGGCGTGTTTGTGACGTCAAAACAGGAACTGAACAGTGTGAAGTGATCGCAAGCGCTGAGTAGGTTTTGAGCTACTCTGAAACTGCACAAAAAAACTTTGTAGCCGCTCTGTGATCCTTTCGTTCGCACTTCTGCAAAGCTAAAATACACTCCCAGTGGGAGGCGGCATAGCATTTGCACGGCTGCAAAAAACTGCTAGCGAGTGATCAACTCGGAATAACCACCAAAGGCCCTAAATCCAGACCAAACATAACTTCATCTTCATGCTTAAACTGCTCTACAGAAGAACTTTCGGAGGCTATATGTAACGGTATCCGGTCAGATGGTCGACAATGTTAAGGTCGACACTCATTAGGTCGACCACTATTGGTCGACATTGACATGGTCGACATGAACAAATGGTCGACACATGAAAAGGTCGACATGAGTTTTTCACATTTTATTTTATTTTTTGGAATTTGTTCATACTTTACGATCCATGTGGACTACGATTGGGAACGGTAACCTGTGCCGAGTGCAGCGGTAGTGGAGCGAGGCACCTTGCCCGAACCATGTCGAGCATAGCGAGCCATGCGAGGGGACGTGGTGCACTAATTGGGGTTCCCTGTCACTTTACACAGAAAACGACACTAAAAAAGTAAAAAAATACATCATGTCGACCTTTTCATGCGTCGACCTTTCACGTGTTGACCATTTTCATGTGTCGACCATGAGTCCATGTCGACCATGTCAATGTCGACCAATAGTGGTCGACCTAATGAGTGTCGACCTTAACATTGTCGACCATTCATACCAGAACCATAAGTAACACAAGGAACCCTGAACAATATCAATAAGATATTGCAGCTTTCACCACTAACTGGAAGACTTTTTGATGTCTTTCAACTTGCTACATCGATTTAATTTTTATCTCTGACTGCTTCAATATCCGTATTTCCACCTTGTCCTTATTGCTTTTTGAGAGCTGCTACAAATGTGCGTCATTGGAACTGATCTTCACATTGTACGGACAGACGAAGGCTGAAAAGGAGACTACGGAAGAAAAGTAGTGTGGGCACACAATTTGAATTATGAAAATTAGATAAGTCAGCTGCTGGTTTGATTAGTATATTTAATTTATTAAAAAGATTTTTTTACAAATGTAATATGATTCCTTAAAAATAGAAATTCATAATACCCATTGAAAATGACAAGGGAGAATTTTCGCACCATCCCTGACCGGCAATCCCCGTTGCTGCAGACCGTCGCGCCTGCGCATTATGGTGCAATCGCATGTGCAGCTCAGATCTGATCGCAGGCTGTGAGAAAACGCAGCCTAGTGATCAGGTCTGAATCGGCCCCATAGAGTTGCAACTAACCAACAGCTTATGCATGCATATTCTTAACCTGCAATATTTAAACCAGCAATTGCTAATTACAAGGATCCCAGTGATTGTAAGTTTTTCTCCCTTGTCGTTTTCTATGGGTATTATGAATTTTTATTTTTAAGGAATCATATTAAAATTAAAAAAAATATTTTTTATAAATGAAATATACTAATCAAACCAGCAGCCAACCTATCTAATTTTCTATATTTAAATTGTGCGCGCCCACTACTATTCTTCCGTAGTCTCCTATCACATTTCAGTGGATATCCTGATCTACCTTGTGAGGGCAGCCATTAGAATATTGCATGGGACTTGATCATTTATCTTTCTTTAAAAAACAATTGATTAGCGCCCACTATAGTGTTGTATTTTTCTATGTTTCTCTTAGAAGGCTGAATAGGCATGAGGCTAAATAAGAATCCTGTTTTTTTCCGATTGGCTGGATATGACAGCCTTTGTTACTATGCAGATTCAGCTGGGTGGTGTGTTGTTGTCAGTGTAGGGGTTGAGCCAATTAGGACTTGGGGGTGTTGATGTTGTGGAAGGGTATTTAAGGGGTAGCGTCTAGTTTACCTTCGCGGTGAGGACCTTTCCCATAACCCCCTGGGTCCATGTCACAATCTATTTGGAATAGTAAAGTGTGACGAGCGAAGCAGAGCGGAGCGAGACACCAAGCCCGAAGCATGGCGAGCATCCACTGCTACATAGAATTTTTTTTTTTACCTCAAACGAACGGAGAACAAAGAAAACATTTAGGTGCAGTAAGGGTGGAAGTTGTCTCCTGCCCTCTCGTTTTGTCACTTCCAGGTCCTGAGCACGAAGGTAACATAGACACAACCGTATTTAAGGAGGCTGTTTTGTGCAGGCAGCCTCTTGCTGAATTTTCCACTGGAGCCCGCCCTCCCACCCACTTGTTACTGCTTTGTTGATTGCTTCTTTTTCCCCATTCAGGGGAGACGCAGCATGGCGGGAGAGCACTGAGTCTCTGTGGCTTTCTGTGACGCAATAGATCGTTTTGGGGCACCTACCCTATAATGTCCTTGACTAATTTGTCCTGCTCGGTGCAGGGGACCTGGGCGCTTCTAGTGCGGGAGCGTTCAGACTGTGTCCGGAAGGTGAGGTGAGCCCCCACGACATTAGTGCGTCAGGAATTAGTTAAACGGATAAGGCTGGAACTGAGATTGCAGCATCTCCTGGACACCTTTCCTCTAAAGGGGGGTACTCACGGGAGAGATGTGTGCTGAGCGATCTTAACACAGACCGCTCAGCACACATCTCTCACCCCGCTCAGCACAGCGCGATGTGCTGAGCGAGGGGGAAAGCCGACGGGGGCCGCTCACTTCACACAACGGTGAAGTGAGCGACCCGCTAGATTGAGCCTGCATGCAGCTCAATCTAGCATCGGCGATAGCGATGCGCGGGGCCGCGCATCGCTATCGCTGGAGGGCATACACACGGCAGATCCATGCTTAAAATATAAGCAATCTAGCAAGATTGCTTAGATTTTAAGTACGGATCTCTCCGTGTGTACCCCCCTTTAGGTTAATTATAATTGAATAAAAAGCTGTGACCTTTAAGCCAAGCTGTTATTGTGTCCGTGTCGTTATTTCAGATATAGATAAGTTTTTTCTTAAGGGGTTTAATTCAATTGGTATGTTATAATAAGGTCATGTAAGGGCCATTCATTTAATTAGTTAAAGGTTGAATGTGGTTTTAGTATTACAAAGTTTAATGGGTTAATTGGGAATAAACTAATGAAGCTCTTCTTCAATTATTATAAGTCTACTGCCCTTGTGTGGCCAAATGTGTAATGATACTGCTTCATATGCAAAAGACAGCAGTTAAGAATATATCTCCTATTTAGCTTCTACAAGAGTTATCCTATGCCTCCCTCCCACACAGTCCGATTGTAAAACAGCAAGAAGATTTAACCCCTTTATGTTGTATCATTTCTTTGGGTTCCTTATATTAAGTATAATGCATACAGTGAGTCACCATCACACTACTAGAAAGGAGCTACCTCTAACAGCATGCCATGCAACACTTTTTGCAACAGTAGAAAAAAAGACTCTATAGCCAACATGCGTTCATTTACCATAACAATGTCAGACCAAGAAGTGAATTCTGACAGTATCCAAACTACTGAAGTGGACATATTTGCACTACAAGGTCTAACAAATAATCCATCACATGTATTCCTTTGCCTCAGATCTTCATTAATCAGTGACAGATCTTAAAACGGGAAGCAGTTAGCTTTCCGATGGATGGGATCCCGGCGGTCAATATACCAATACCGGGATACCGAAGGAGGATGCAATGCCAGCATCTACATACTGACGTCGCTCGGGATGCCGGTGTCACATTACCGACAGCCAGCATCCCAATCGTCCTCACAGCGGGGTGTGCTGGCATTATGCCGTGGGGGGGGAGGTTAGGTTTAGGCAGGAGAAGGGGGGGTTAGGGTTAGGGAGCAGGGATGGGAAGGTTAGGGTTAGGGACCAGGGGGAGGGAGGGTTAAGTTTAGGCACTTAGAAGGGGAGGTTAGGGTTAAGCATCAAATGGGAAGGGTTAGGTTTATTCAGCGGGGAAGGGAGGGTTAGGGTTAGGCACCACTGGGAAGGGTTAGGCACCCACAAGGGAGGGTTGGGGTAGGGATAATGTGAGGGTTAGGGGGATTAATGGGGGTCTGTCGGGATTCTGATGGACGGGATGCCGCTGTCAGTATACTGACAGCCGGCATCCCCTCCAACGGCAAATCATACTGAACCCCTTAAAACAGATCTAAACTCAATTGCAAACCACACAGCTGTAGTAAAGCATAAAGTAAATTCATCACACCAATTTAAATCAGGGACTATTAGAGGAGAATTCAATTGTTTTATGTGCCGTGCTAATTAATTGGCGGCCAATGAAGCAATTCACTTGTTGCTCCAATCATGCGTGAATGCCGATTGTGCCCACATTTCTGTTTGCTGCCTCCTGAGGTGACGAACAGGAATATGCAAAAAGTCTGGGGTTTGGGTGCCCAAATAGGCATGCTAACTAGGGCTTTAGACAGGTTTAGACATTTTCACAAGGTCTATTTGGGCGCGACAATCGCAATAATTAATGGCCCCCTGGAAATAATTGAATTGCTCCATCAGGTGCTCATTAATTATTGTGGTGTGAGGGGAGATGTATTAAAGCTTGGAGGGAGATACAGTGAGGAGATAAAGTACCAACCAATCAGCTCCTGATCATTTTTCAAACACAGCCTGAAACATGGCAGTTAGGAGCTGACTGGTTAGTCATTTCTCTTCACTTTATCTCCCTCCAGGCTTTGATAAATCTCTCCCATGTACTTTCGGCATAAAGAACTTGAATACCTCAAGTATAAAAACAAAGATCTTATGAACTATGAGAGACTGAACTACTTATGTATACACAATATACACAGTATCCCAGAATCCATGAAACAAGAGAGTCTCGAACCATATTACACACAAGTTTTTCAAGTTATTTCAAGACGAGGACTAACTACAGTTTTATGCTGAAAGACCAGACAGATCACTTTGCCCCAAATGAAGGATCATAACCCCCCCCCCCCCTCTTCCCCTAAGAGAAAATGCTCTCTGTCAGAGTAGACATCAAAATAACAATAACCAGTAAAATCCAATACTGTGTTTTATTTGTAGGCCCCAAACTGCTGGTACTATCCAGGACAGTTGTCACTTGAGGGACGCAACTAGCACCCCCTGTGTGAACATGGATACAAATATGAAGGGATTCCTTATATTCAAATTAACAGTAGAAGATTGATTAATAGTAGATGAATGAAGCAAACAAAATATAGTTTCTGGCCTCAGTTATCTGAATATGGAGGAATCTTATTTCAATATGTAATCTACTTATTTATCTAACATCTAAGACCACATAACCTGAGTGTTGAAGCTATGGATCTCAGAAACTCTCTTTTCAAAGAAGTTTGTAATTTTCTCTCAAAATTCCCATTAAGGTTGCATTTTTGGCTTTCCATCTTATATACCTCTGAACAGTTGTCATTAACTGACATTGTTTCTGTTTTGTTTTTTTCTGAATTATGTAGTCTAAATATATTTTATACACTATGTGATATTTTCTATAAATACAGGCTCGATCTATACTGTTCTGCTTTTTTTTTTATACTAGAAAATAAGTCCTATTGTTAAAGGTCTAATATTTTCATATGCTATTTAGTTAGGATCAGGTCAGGATTCCGGCAGCCAGGATCCCAGCAGTTGAAATATCAATGCCGGAATCCAGACACTACTCGGAATGCTGGCGCCGGGATCCCAACATTGATCACTAACGAGGATTTTACGGGACGCCGGAGGTAGGCTACTGGGGGAGTGTTAGGCTGTGTGTGGGGTTGGGTGGGTTTGGATTAGTCACCCTCGTGGAGGGTTAGGATTAGGCTGTGGGGGAGGGAGGGCTAGGTTTAGGCTGCGGGGAGGGGGGGAAGGGATAGGGTTAGGCATCACCAGGGAGGGTTAGGGTTAGACTGCAGGGATAGAGGGGGGGGGGGGGGGAATCAGGCTGCGGGTAAGGAGGGTTAGGGTTATAGGAGGGTTTAGGATTAGGGCACTCTACTTACCATTTAAGTGTTTGGATCTTGAACTTCAGGGTTGCCGTTGTCAGTATTTTGACTGACGGCATCCCAAGCACCAGGATCCCGATACCATCCCATTAAGTTAATTGTATAGAATATTATATACAAATTGCACTATTTTTTTCTACTGTTTCTGATTTGGTTAATTAAATTGTCTTGCATCATATGATTCATTTATAATCTTGATGGTTGGCAATACGTGCCCCTAAGCTAGCAAATTTCCTTACATTTAGGAACTAGACTAACAGATGTTTGAGAAAACAAAACATCTAATAAATACACACAACTTATTCTTAGCTTTCTGAGCCCAAATGACAGAACACTAAATGAAGTATCTCTACTCTATTAGTGTGGGTCATTCTGAGTTGATCGCTCGCTAGCAGTTTTTAGCAGCCGTACAAACGCTATGCCGCCGCCCACTGGGAGTGTATTTTAGCTTTGCAGAAGTGCGAACGAAAGGATCACAGACCAGCCCAGCGTTCGCCCAGCCACGCCTGCGTTTTCCCTGGCACGCCTGCATTTTTCCACACACTCCCTGAAAACGGTCATTGCTACCCAGAAACGCCCACTTCATGTCAATAACTCTGCGGCAACCAGTGCGACTGAAATGCATCGCTAGACCCTGTGCAAAACTACATCGTTCGTTTTGCCCGTACGTTGTGCGTGCGCATTGTGCCGCATACGCATGTGCAGAACTGCTGATTTTTAGCCTGATCACTGCGCTGCGAACAAATTAAGCTAGCGATCAACTCGGAATGACCCCCCAGTGTACCTTGCATTTCAGGCTCCAGCTTTAGCAGTCTGTCATCTCTATTCAGGGGATTTATCTATCAGACTGCAAGGTTACTATAGATTGTAAGCTTGCAAGCAGGGTCTTCCTACCTCTATGACTGTTATTACCCAGTATTGTTTTATCATTGTTGTTTCCAATTGTAAAGCACAACAGAATTTGCTGCGCTAGATAAGTTAACTGTTCATAAATAAATAAGACTAATAACTCCATTTCAGAAGCTCTAATATTCCTTTCCCCTTTCTGTGTTTTGCTGCTAGAGGAGGACTAACACTAAGGAGTAATTTAATTATGGGTGAAGAGTGCACATTGCCTTTACAGCAGCTTTTAAATGCTGGCAAGAGCAGCCTGATTTGCCCCCTTCACCCGGCTAGCAAATGCCCAATTTGCCTAAAAGTGCTTGCTACCCTATGGAGTAGAGAGCATTTTTGAGCGAGATGCCAGCAGCGTAAAGTGCAGCAGTGTCGGGCGGATTCGCCGGGTGAATCGATTCGGCACTAATTTAATCCCCCCCTAGGTGACATAATGTCATTCATTAAGTGGTTTTAGATACACAGCAGCATTCCCTCACTCTGTGTTGGCCAACAACATAAAGGAGCAGCAGTCGGAAGCTTCTTAGCTATGAAGTTAATGGCAGCTACTACTTCATTTTAATAAAGGACTGGCTGGGCTATAATGTCAAGATGAAGAGATACTTCACCGCCCCAGCACTCAGTAAGAACAGGGAGCACCTATGGATGGTGCATCCAATGGGGAGGTTGCCTCTGGGATAGTGGGTGGCACGGGTGCATGCGCCAGCTGCAGCTACACAGATTGAAGATGGATGCTAGGTGGTGGACTGAATAATTTGGCACTGGATTCCAATTGATCAGAGCATACCCAAGCAAATTGTGATACACAGGCAGATGAAAAGTAAAAGAAATACATATGTGTTATAGAGAACAGAGCGTATGTGTTTGACAAAAAGTGTAAAAATTATCCTATATAAAATGAATTGGAAGATTACTAACCATTGTGCAGTAGAATGTACAGACTACTCCGGTGGCCACAACAGCACCCCACAAATGAAATCCAGTAACTGAAATAGACACAAAGATGGTATAAAATGAACATTTGACAACTATATTGGATGAAATGTAATAGGGTGCGAGTTTTTAAAAGTTTACTGCTAAAAACATACGAGTTTCAAAATGGCACATATAGTAGGCTGCGAGAACTTGTGAACTCACATTAAACTCACATTTCCACTTCTCACATGGCCCAAACAAGCATCCAGATGTTTTCCCATTAAACTCTCCAGATTCAATAATCACAAAATAATACATTTGCTTCGGGCTGGCAAGTTGGAGAAGCAAGGCAGATCAGTGTGATCTGTGCAATGCTTCTCTGTTTGTAAAAGTAAAAAAAGGTAAAAATCTGAACAAAAAAATGTGTGGGACTCCCCTCCCCACAAGCATAACCATCTCGGGCTCTTTGAGCTGACCCTGGTTAATAAAATATGGGAACAAAACTGTAGGAGTCTCCCTGTATTTAACGAATTAGCACTGGGCTCTTGGAACTGACCCTGGTTCTAAAAAGTAAGGGGTATTTCTAAAACCAGCAGCGAGCTCCACTAGCAGAAGAGTAGTGCCACAGCCAGGGGACACTGGTCACCCCGGCCAAAGCATTAAGCCCCCCTAACTAGTCAGCCCAGGCTGGTTATTTCTGTGGAAATGGGGACCCCAATAAAGGGGTTTCCCCTCTCCAGTCTAGCCCAGGTCTGACTGAAGCCCAGGGCTATCCTGCGGTGGGTGCGACGTTTACAACTATGAGTTAATGTCAGATTTAAATAATATTGCCTTTTACAGAACTACAGGTCCCAGCAAACCTCCCTCACATGCCGGTACTCAGCATGTGGGGCATTGAAGAGCCCGCTGGTGGCTATAGTCCCCCTGTAAAAGAAATATTAAAATAAACACAGTATACACACACAGTAGAAAGTAAAACTTTAAACATATACTCACCTTATCCATGGCGCCAATTGGTCTTCTTGTCCAGTAGAGTCCTGCTACATTGCTAAAAATAAAATATACATACTCACCTAACCTTTGGCGAAGATTAGTCTTAGTCTACTCTTCTACAAGGGGTTAAAAAATAAAAAAAACGCAAGACCAGATCTTCCGCAAGTGGCGGAACCCACATGAGTTCTGTCACTTGTATAGCTGCCAGCTAATCAGAGGCCAGTATCACGGTAACAGCCCACTGATTGGCTGTGACAGCCAGCGCACTCACAGCCAATCAGCAGACTGTTACCATGGAAGTGGACGCTAATTGGCTGGCAGCTATACAAGTGACAGAACTCACGTGGGTTCTGCTATGTCTGGAATGGATTGCGTCTTGTGTTTTGATTTGTTTTTAAACACTTGGGATGATTTTGTAGAAGAGATTCAACCTTCACGAAGGGTTAAGCGAGTATGTATATATATATATATTTTCCATGTAGAGGGATTCTACCAGACAAGGAGCCCGGGGGTTGGTTATGCTTGGGTGGGAAAGGGGTTCACACATTTTTTCAGATTTTTAGCTATTTCTTTATTTTTACACACACAGAGGCCTGTCGGGATCTCGCTGATCAGTGCAGGCTTCTATCAAACTTGCACCTTGTAATGAAACTCGCATTACAAGGTGAGGGTTTGCACACAAATAAACATGTATGGACTCACATTTCAGATAAACTCATATCCTCCAAGTCGAAGCCTATTACATACTGCAACTTTCGGAACAAACCCACATTATACGCATGATGCGAGTTTGTACTCACACATAAACTCGGACCCTATTACATTTCGCCCATGAAGTGTAGTCACAGACACTATAACAATAAATTATTGTTGACACTGTTTTTGATATAATACTGTACATATTACAGGTGCAGGTGAAAGAGAAATCATAGTAGCTCAAAATCCCAAATGACACAGTGAAAGTTTATGAACTGTCTAGTTGTGCAACAGTAAGGAAATCTGTGATGTACTATTTGGTATACTCCGCAGTGCTTACAGTCTAGCCCAATCTTTGCAGTAGGCATAGGGGTAGATTTACTAAAGTTTCTAAAACAGGCAAGTGGTGGTGTTGAACGTAGCAACCAATCAGATTCTAGCTATAATTTTTCTATGATAGGCAGAATCTGATTAGTTGCTACACCACCACTTGTCTGTTTTGGAATCTTCAGTAGATCACCCATAGTCTCCATTCAGGTAGAGCTCTCCCCAAGTATGTGAGACTGGAATGATTAATTGATTATAATAGACTCCGGGTTGGGTCGTTGGATAGACACAACTAAGGTCGACAGTCATTAGGTCAACCATGGAAGGTCGACATGCATTAGGTCAACAGGGACAATAGGTCTACATGGTCATTAGGTCGACATGTACTAGGTCTATATGTCAAAAGGTCGACATGAGATTTCTGACTGTTTTTGGTGTCGTTTTCTCCGTAAAGTGACAGGGAACCCAAATTAGTGCACCATGGGGGTCATTCCGAGTTGTTCGCTCGTTGCCGATTTTCGCTATATTGCGATTAGTCGCTTACTGCGCATGCACAAGGTTCGCAGCGCGCATGCGCTTAGTTATTTTACACAAAAGTTAGGTATTTTACTCACGGCATAACGAGGATTTTTCATCGTTCTGGTGATCGGAGTGTGACTGACAGGAAGTGGGTGTTTCTGGGCAGAAACTGGCCGTTTTATGGGAGTGTGCGAAAAAACGCTGCCGTTTCTGGGAAAAACGCGGGAGTGTCTGAAGAAACGTGGGAGTGTCTGGGCGAACGCTGGGTGTGATTGTGACGTCAAACCAGGAACGAAACTGACTGAACTGATCGCAATGGCTAAGTAAGTCTCGAGCTACTCAGAAACTGCAAAGAAATTTCTAATCGCAATTCTGCTAAGCTAAGATACACTCCCAGAGGGCGGCGGCTTAGCGTGTGCAATGCTGCTAAAAGCAGCTAGCGAGCTAACAACTCGGAATGAGGGCCCATGTCCCCTCGCATGGCTCGCTTTGCTCGCCATGCTTCTGGCAAGGTGCCTCACTCTGCTACCGCTTTGCTCGGCTCAGATTACTGTTCCAATCATAGTCCACATGGATCGTTTAAGTATGAAAAAATCTAAAAAATGAAAAAAGAAAATGTGAAAAACTCATGTTGACCTTTGACCTGTCGACCTAGTACATGTCGACCTAATGCATGTCGACCTAATGGCATTGTCGACCTTCAGTGGTCAACCTAATGAGTGTCGACCTAACGGCCGTAACCCATACACTCCCACTCAAGACTTCCAATAGTAAATAACACTTTCTAATCATTCAGCATAGAGATGGAATGCCTTGGCTGTCAGACTACACATCACATTCTCTGTTTGAGATACTGGGACTACATTTCAAATTACACTTCCATGTGAACATGCAATGAAGCCTGAAGGCCTGCACTCATTGGTATATACAGTAGCCAGTGTCCCATACAACATACACACAGAATAAACCTAAGTGTGACAAAGGGTGAAACGCAGAAACTTTCCAAAGAGGACAGGTGGTGAAGTTGCCCATAGCAACCAATGAGGTTCTAGTTATTTTATAGAATGTACTGTACTAGATAAATGACAGCTAGAATCTGGACTGTTATAGGCAATTTTCCACATGTTCTTTTTTGGAAGGTGTGTGGCCTACAGAAAATAGAGAATATTCTAAGGACCTCTATACAGTGCAGAGTGATCTTCATATAATACAGAATATTCTATTGACCAAAATACAGTGTAGGGAGCATTTATAGTGAGATGTAGTTAGGAAGGGAATGGTCACTTTATCAACAGTGATGAGATCGACAGCAGAATGCAGATGGCAGTAATCCGACACAGTAATACTACTTACAGCCATTATAAATTTAGGCATACCATTATTATTCATGCATAAAGTCATGCGTCCCAACTGTCCCGATTTCAGCGGGACAGTCCCGCTAATTGGACACTGTCCCTCCCGCGGGTCGCAGTGTCCCGTGTGTGTGTGTGGGGGGGGGGGGGGAGTGAGGGGGGGGCAGTTGGGAGAGGTAGTGATCACCTCTGCTTTGCAAAGCAGCCGGTGATCACACTGAATAGATGCGCATCTATCAGCACAAGGAGAGGAGCCGGGGGGCTGTCCAGCAGCTCATGGAGCGCTGGACACGCCCCCAAAATGACAAAAACGGCGGTAGCGGCAACAGGCCCTGCCCACTGTACCCGAAGCTCCACCCCCTTTTCGGGCACGGGTGCACCTTTGGTGCGGCGTGTCCCTATTTACATGGGACAGAAGTTGGGAAGTATGTTAACGTTATAATGCCCAAATGGTTTATGTAGCATTTTACTGTATCGAGACACTGTCAGCAGCAGTCTGCTGTCAATTCTGTCATTGTCGGAAAAGTAATCATCGACCTAATATATGTATACCTTAATAATCAATATACACATAGCATTCTACTGAACTCTATACAATATAGAGATAATTCTTTGACATATACACCGTACAATGCAGATAACATTCTAGTGACCAATATAGCATTTTATCAATTCCTATACAATACAAAATACTTTATAATGAACTATAAAACACAAAATACATTCTAGTGACTGGTCTACAACACAGACAGCATTCTAGTTATCTTTCATCAATACAGAGAACATTCTAGGATGCATATATACAATGCAGAAAGCATCCATTCCTAGTGACTGTCACTGAATACAAAGTATTCTAGGAAACAATATACAATACAGAGAACATTATAGGGAACAATATGAAATACTGAAAATTATTACATAAATACAAATATCATAGTTACCCATACCTCCCCACATTTCTAAATGGGTGAGCGGTACTACTGTGCGGCAAAGCCGTCCCCAAAAAGGGGGCATGGCCTATGTGAAAGGGGTGTGGCTTTGTGGGAGTGCCTCAATTGCAAGCCACGTCCCCCATTTTCATCTCTAAGGGCGCATGCCCAGCGCTCTGTGAGCTGCTGGCATGCCCTCTCTCCCTGCTGAACAGAGCAGCGAGTGGCGGGAGCCTCCCACCTGCACACCCCTCCCCATCACCACCACCATGGGACACTGCGGCCCATAGGTGGGACAGCAGGATATTTTTTTTAAAAACTGGACTGTCCCGCGAAAATCAGGACAGCTGGGAGGTGTGGTTACCTATATACAATATAAAAAGCATAAATGACTATCTGATCGCAACGCTGTAAAAAATAGCTAGCGAGCGATCAGGTCTGAATGAACCCCTTTGAACAAACACTCCAATGTTTGTTCTTTAGTAAATTTCCGTGCCTAAAAAAATGCCTAAACACTTCCCTGTTTGCCAACTCGGGCAAACACTGAGCTTAGTAAATTTACCCCTTAATGTTTGCAAAGGGTGTTCTCTAGATTTTAACTTCACATGGAAATAAAGAGAGGAGCCTTATTCAGAGTTGGATGTAAATGTGTATAAGCGTATCTGTTTGTGATGTGCATCTGTTTTCCCCATATGTTGGACTTGTGACTCTCTGCGACAAAGCGGCCAGTACAAGGTTTGGAGAGTGCACAGATTTGGCCAAGGGTTGTGTAGATTTGGCCAAAGTAAAGTAAGGGCATCTTGACCAAAATGGCCACAGAAAGGATACAAATGCGTCTGCTGCAGGTACATGACTGGGCACTAAAAACCCTGGTGCAAGTAGCGGACTGGTAATGGCAGATGGAGGCTGAACAGAGTGAAACTGCTGCAACTATGGCCTAATTCAGATCTGATTGCAGCAGCAAATTTGTTAGCTAATGGACAAAACCATGTGCACTGCAGGTGGGGCAGATATAACATGTGCAGAGAGAGTTAGATTTAGGTGGGTTATATTGTTTCTGTGCAGGGTAAATTCATTATTTTTACACTGCAATTTAGATTTCAGTTTGAACACACCCCACCCAAATCTAACTCTCTCTGCACATGTTATATCTACCTCCCCTGAAGTGCACATGGTTTTGCCCATTAGCTAATAAATTTGCTGCTGCGATCAGATCTGAATTACGCCCTATGTTTTAGAAGTCAAACTATAATGCAATGTATACTAATTTTTCACAGGTAAAGTATGTTTTGTACTCTGTAAGACAACGTGAAGGCTTGGGTTATAAAAAAATAAATAAATTGCATCTTGTTCACTCAGCATTTCAGATGTGTTAAGCTACAGAGCAATTATTACCAGTGCTATACACCCATAAACAGGGGTGTAGAGAGCTAAGCGGGGCCCTGTTAATGAATGGGGTGTGGCCTAAAAGTGGGCGTGCCCTTGCCTCCTAAAAATAAATAGGATGTAAAAAATGAATAATTGTGGCCCCGTGCACTCCACCAGGGGTGCCATTCTACTCCAGGAAGGGTGAGGGGGAGGGCACCCGCTTTCTACCATGCTTGCGGGAAGCGGGTCCCTCCTCCTTGGCCAAAGCCATCTTCCCAGTGATATTTGGGAAGATGGCGCATGAGCACAGTGCCAGAGTCTTTGCTTTCAATGTGCGGACACCATCTTCCTGAAGATATCACTGGGAACATGGCACCGGCCTTAAGTATATATGTATACTCTGTATGGGTGGCAGCGGACAAGGACTCCCCACCAGGCCCCTCCAACATCCCAGGCCCAGGTAATTAGAAGCCACCTCCCCCCTCTCGATGCCACTGATCATAAACTGTAATGTTTATGCATTGTAACCTACAAAACCGCAAAATGAGTCATGCTGCTTTTCCGTTAATTCAATTTTTCTCTAGAAATGTACTATGTAGACCCCATAATCTCTAGTGGTTTCTTTATATTTACTCCCAAACAGTGGCGTATCTATAATGTGTGCAGTGTGTGCGATGCACACGGGCCCCTGGGTCCAGAGGGGGCCCACACCGCACACACTCCACCCATTTCTTCTATATACTTACCTTTCTGGTGTCTGGGTGTGGGTCCCCTCCTCTCCTGAGTCACGTAGCCAGCAGCCGCAGCAGTGCTGTTAGCACTCTGTCTGAGCACTAGAGACTCTGGCACACTGCCAGAGTCTACAGCGCATGCCCAGCTCTCCGGAAAAATGGCTGCCGCTCCATTTTTCCGGAGAACTGCGCATGTTCTGTAGACTCTGGCACTGTGCCAGAGTCTCTAGTGCTCAGACAGAGTGCTAATAGCGCTGCTGCCGGCTATGGGACGGGAGAGAAGTGGGCCCACACCTGGAGACTGCACACGGGTCCCCTCCTCTCTAGATACGCTCCTGCTCCCAAACTAAAGTAGCTTTATTATACAGACTTCAGATATCTCCCCCAATCTTTGCTAGTGACAAAATCAGACCTCAGCTTTGTGGTGGTGACTGTCCTGCAGGCCTACGCTGTGTCCCAACTCACTGAAGTAAAGGTGTGGGCAGCATCACAGGAACAACAATTGAGATGGGCAGAGCCTGATTCCGTTATGTACAGTACTGCACAGCTGCAGGAAAGCGGCGGTGCAATACCATACAATTAAAAATATCAACGCTGAAGGAGGCTTCTGTAGGAAAATTAAGCCTCCTGCCAGCATCTGTGATCCGAGTGCTGCATCCGAAGATGTAGCATCGGATCACAATTGCGGCCATTGCAGCCCATGGTCATCTGTGTAAACCGAAGCTTACTCAAACTGCACATTGAAACTCCTCTGCTGGGTCCAATAAGTCTGCATCCAACGATGCAGGACCTGGGCTCGGCACTCCTACAAAATGGGGGCAACACGCCCCTCTTTTGTAGAGCGGTCCTCGTTGCTGCTCCTGCTCCGCCTCCACTCCCCAAATGTCAGTGATGCTGTAGCTAAGGGAGGACTGCGAGCAACTGCCCCACAGGTCCCAAGTTAGAAGCCTGATGACAGCAGGATCAGAGCTAGACATTTTGGCACAGAGCATCAGCACAGGGAGGGAGGGCATAAATGAGGCAATTAAAGAATTGTAGCTACGTGATAATGCAGCATTAGACTTATAAAAAATTCTACCTTGCCATTGATCAAGTTATGAATAATAATTAACTGTAGCTTCACATATTAGAAAGTATAAAGTCCAGTTTCAACACTTGGTTGTTATGACAAATATAAATGTTGTATCAGCTCTTACCTGTCACTGTCTCCAGGTGTCCTTTACTCCAGCTGCACCCACTCTGCTATGTGTATATTACCTGACTCCTCCAGCATGCGTGTAGGGGGTCCTTGATTTCACAAGTGCTGTTATTGGTCTCCAGTCATGTATAGTAGAGCCCACAGCCTGTGAAAGAGGAGTTGCAGACTGCCTTTGGTGGTTTAGCCAGGTTCCTGCAGGATCACTCGGCTCCTCGCATAGCACTGTGGGAGACGTCATGACATCTGTCCCCTCAAAGTACTGGAGCCAGGAGTCGGGCGGGTTTCTGCACTTTCTGGAGTTGAGAGAAGAAGCCGGATGCACCACTAGTGTAACATGCATCGCAATACACGTCTGGCAATATAAATGGTGGCAGGTGAGCATGGCGGGTTCCGTCAACAGGGAATCTTGCCCTGCGTGATGGTCCCAGCTGCACCGCCCTCCCTACGGCCCTGGGTGGGATAATAAAGCATTTACAAGCAGCATTTGGCTCTCTCTGCAGGAAATACTACTGACGGGAGAGCTAGACCTTATAATGGTCAGAAGACCACCCAATGTGAGGAAGGAGATGGATCTTTCATATCTTTCTGTGGAATATTACCCCCTTCCCCACGAATGGTGGCCCTTCTCCCTGCCACAGAGCCTATACATAGAGGCACAACAAATCTTAATGAGCTAATCTGAAAATTGACATGACCTATGCTATATCTAGTGAATTACTTTTAGCCTGCATTGCCACAATAAGTGCCCCTTACACCTCTATTTAGAGATCCACAGAAACATGGTGAAAGGAAGGAAAGGGGAGAGCTAAGAGAGACTAAACATGCAGTCTCCAACAGGAGGCGCTCTCAGCACACATTATTCCCCTTAAGTATAATTATACTGTATTGCACACAATGGTAACTACAGTTGACCCCTCTATAGCATTAACTTACATATGGTTGCAACAGTAAGTCAGAGTTCAATGAAGAAAAGTTAGAGCATAATAGTATCTCTACTATGGGGTCTATTCAATGCATGTCAGATCCGACAGTGCAGTATTCAATTAGCGGGCAATTCCGACATGTTTTTACCTGTTTTCGACAATGCAAATCCGACTTTTTTAAAGTCGGATCAGCGTTGTTGAAAACGTGCCAAAAAACTGTCGGTATTGGCCGCTAATTCGACAAAACACGTAGATCCACGGCTAAACTGACGATCCATGTGTTTTCCGACAAGTTGGAAAAACGGCAGCTCCATTGAATAGGTTGAATCCTGATTCGACCAAAAAAAGACGAAAACTGCCGTCTTTCCGACTTGACGGCAATTCCGACTTTGATTGAATAGACCCCTATACGGGAAAAGCCCCCCAAATTATCCGAATGATGTGCTCAAGTTAAAAAAACACCTGTATGAAATTCCAGACTCACATATATTGAGAGGAGACCAGTCCACATTGTCTCAGCTTACTAGCCAGGAAAGCATTGCTTGTGTGTAAGCCAGAGTATTCATGTCACCCCTCTAGTAATGGTACTTATTGGGGAAATTCAAGACACCTAGCCTAAAGGCTAACAACACCACCATAATCATTCATGTTGACAATTGTACCACCTCATTCAGGTGCGGCTGTTCTTGCTGCTATCGCTATCTTTTGCCAAATGCAAGTGCAATTATATGCTAATATGGGCAGAAGCTAGCCTGAGCAAAGGGACACCCACTGCTATCACATTATTTCCATTTAACAGCATATAATTGCTGATACATCGGTACCATCATCGCAAATCGGTTCATTTCGGAGAGGTTCAAGTGTCTCTGAAGATGCGCAGGCTGAGCTGCTCTCCCGGGAGGATAAGAGCTCTCCAGTAGCAAGTAAGATCGCAACTGTTCATTTATGCACGCCCAGAAAACGTTGTCTGAACGGCCATGGCACGCATACGTTTACCCAACCACTCTCCGTTCCCACCCCCAAATGCTGTCTTCCTGTCACTCCCTTTGCGTCCAAATCCTTGGTGCGACTGCAATCGCAATTCACTTGCTGCATGTGCACACTGTGGCTCAGATGCATGCGCAGTAATAAAATATCGACCAATGTGCGTACAATAGCCACTTTGCAACCACACCTGAATAAGAATGAATAAGCTTCTTAGTGTGATTTCACATTACTCTCATAAGGACACAACTACCAGACATCATAAAATATCTCATTACTGATCCCACATACTGTATAAACCATAATTGCCCAGGCAATGAAAGACTACTGCTATAATCTGCAGGTCCTTACATCCATTATACCAGATCCAAGCACCGTATCTCAGTTGCAGGACAACGCTTTCTAAAAGAGCATGAAGTAGTATCTTACTTGATAGTGTGGCATAGGAGAGGTTGGTGGGATCAGTTTTAAAACAATAGCTACAGTATGCTTATGAGAATATCTATTACTCCTGTGTGGATAATGACTTATTACTTATGTGAGAAAGTCAGAGGGACTTGCACAGTACACCTACAATCTCAACGGTGGCAGAAGAACTTTCCTACTACTTAGTATCAACTACAGTATTATAAAGTCATAACCCATCTTACACAAGTAGTGGCTGTATAAATGCAGTGAAGATGTTATATTTGCAGTAAGTAACACCCAAACAGATGAGTTAAAACAGTAAAATAACTAATCCAAATGTGCTGCTGTATATTGCTACTTATTGTAAAGTAATTTACTACTACTCTATATATCTACAAAATGTCAAAGTTCTTGTCCATAAACTTACATTGTGCAAAGAAAAGAAAAAAAGGATTACAGATAATTGATTTAAACTATGAACTAATGAGATTCAGATCTAGAAATTAAAGATTTTACAATATAAGCGAATTAATAATCTAGTTACGGACTGCATTAAGTAATTAATTCTCAGTGCAACACGAGTACGTTTCCTAAATTTAATTCTTAACAATAAGTGTTCCGGATGACCTGTATGATGATACCCCTTTTCCACTAGCTCAAAAAACACAGGTAAATGCATGGGGGCGCTCATTTACCCTTGTTTGTTGCTAGTGGAAACGGCTCCCTCTGCAAAAACTCGGATCAAGTGATCCGGGAATCTTACCCGGGTAGCTTACTGGGTTGAACACGAGTTCAACCCGGTAAGCTGTGCAGTGTAAACGGAAGCCGTGTCGATGCGACACGGCTCCCGTTCACAGTGTATGGAAGGGCGGCGCTGGGAGATCCTGTGATCTCCCAGCGCCGCCCCTGCCGCGTCACCAGCAGCGTCACCAACCCGGCAATATGCCGGGTTGGTGAGCGCTGTGGGAAAGGGGGCTCTGATGCGGGTCGCAGCCGAGTAGCACCCCGTGTCAGGCTCCCGGCTGTGACCCGCATTACTAGTGGAAAAGGGGTGGAGGGAATGAATTTGAAACATTGTATTTGTAGATATAAAAAAAGTCAAAATAACAACACAATGTGTACTTTTTCCATTTCGATGTTTTATATACATACAGGCTGTCAACTGTTAAGGACAGTGGGGCAGATGTATTAACCTGGAGAAGTCATAAGGAAGTAATAAACCAGTGATATGTGCAAGGTGATAAAGGCACCAGCCAATCAGCTCCAATATGTAAATTAACAGTTAGGATCTGATTGGCTGGTGCCTTTACCACCTTGCACTTATCACTGGTTTATCACTTCCTTATGCCTTCTCTAGGTTAATACATCTAGCCCAGTGCTTGGTGGCTATGCCTTTGTTATTTTGGTATTTGGTAGAGGGTTGATGTCCTTTAAGTTGGACCCTTGCTGCTGAACTGAAAAGCACAGGATATAACATACTTTCCTCTTGATATGTAAAAAAAAGTGTCCAATCTATGCATATCACTAAGTTATGACATCAAAAAGTAATGACTATAAAAATATAACCTACTATAACTTTCTTACCTTGATTCAGTGCCAGAGCTGGAGCATAAATAACAATTCCAGTATATAGAATCTATTAAATAAGCATTTCAGAAAGATACAGGTTCATTAGTGAGTAATTTCAAATGTTTTATGCTAAAAAAAAAAAGCAATCAATAAATATAATTAATAATCAGTAATATCTGTTTATAAATAAAAACGTGCTTTATATGTTCCAGAGAATGAACTGTTTCTCCAGTTCTTCAAAGCCACAGTTCATATCGGTGTATTTTCATGGTCTGTGTGACATTTTGTGCATTTGTAATATACATCATATCATAGTTAATGAGGTTGAAAAAAGACAAGTTGTCCATCGAGTTCAACCTGTATTAAAATCCTACACTATTCTGTTTGTATCCATTGGTTCTTCCCTAACAACTCAAATGTTTTTTGTTTGTTTTTAGTATAGTTGAAAACTAGAAAGCATGTTTCTAATACTACCATACTAAATTACATTCATTTTTAGGGGTCTATTCATGAAGCAGTGAAAAGTGAGGAGAAGTGAGCCAGTGGAGAAGTTGCACATGACAACCAATCAGCACTGAAGTAACATTTATAATTTGCATACTATACAATTGTACAGAGCAGCTGATTGGTTGCCATGGGCAACTGCTCAGCAGGTTCACTTCTCCACTCTTTTCACTGCTTCATGAATAGACCCCTAAATGCTATATCCCTGGATATCTTTTTCAGTTAGAAATTTATCTAATCTATTTTTAAACATATTGACAGAGTCCGCCATTACTACCTTCTCTGGCAGGGAGTTCCAAATCCTTACTGCCCTTACTGTGAAGAACACTTCCTTTCATTGGGTATGACATTTTTTCTCTTCCAACCTCAGAGGGTGTCCGCGTGTCCTGTGTAGAGTAATCTCTGACTGAAATAATGTCTCCATAATTAAAAATTCCATATGGAAGTCCAGCCTGCTGTCATGTTTTGACTGTAGTTTATGAATTGACACTATGGGCCTAATTCAGAGTTGATCGCAGCAGCAAATTTGTTAGCAGTTGGGCAAAACCATGTGCACTGCAGGGGGCGCAGATATAACATGTGCAGAGAGAGTTAGATTTGGGTGGGGTGTGTTCAAACTGAAATCTAAATTGAAGTGTAAAAATAAAGCAGCCAGTATTTACCCTGCACAGAAACAATATAATCCACCCAAATCTAACTCTCTCTGCACATTATATCTGCCCCCCCCCCTGCAGTGCACATGGTTTTGCCTAACTGCTAACAAATTTGCTGCTGCGATCAACTCTGAATTACCCCCAATGCCTTATGCTCCTAAACACACTGCTTGTGTGACTTCTGTTACGTACAATGAAACTGATGGCAACACAGAGACCGTCAGTGCATCATTTATTTTAAGTGTTACAATTTAGATTTAGATTTTACATTGTTCTATGTGTGTCTATAAATTTGCTCTCTAAATAAAATGCATGAACTCTTTTTTTGTGTGTGCTCTAATTGGTGTTTAATGAGACTTTGTAGTATGTGGAATAGTTGCAGAAAGGGACGTAATTATGGGACCGGCGTTCACAATACTGGCACCGGGATCCCGCCCCCTCACAATCATGATAGTCAGCATGCCAACTAACAGGGACTATTCCCACTCGTGAGTGTCCACGACACCCATAGAGTGGGAATAGAACCTGTGGTGAGCACAGCTTGCAACCGAGCCCGCAAGGGGCTTCATTGCGCTGGCCCCCCTGCCAGGTATTTAAGAGCTGGGATCCCGGCGTCGGTAAGGTGACCAGTGGCCAAGACATGAACCCCACCCTGCAGTAAATGAGAAGCTATAATAATGTCTATACACATTGGGGGTCATTCCGAGTTGTACGCTAGCTGCATTCGGTCGCTATGAGGCAAAAAAAAGGCACTTCTGCGCATGCGTATGTGGCGCAATGCGCACGCGCGGCTTACTATTACAACGAACGATGTCGTTTTACACAGGTTCTAGCTATGCTTTTCAGTCGCACAAGCAGCCGCGGAGTGATTGACAGGAGGAGGGCGTTTCTGGGTGTCAACTGACCGTTTTCAGGGAGTGATCGGAAAAACGCTGGGGTGGCTGGGCGAACGCAGGGTGTGTTCGTGACGTCAAATCAGAAACTGAATGGTCTGAAGTGATCGCAAGCTCTGAGTAGGTCTGAAGCTACTCTGAAACTGCACAAAAAATGTTTGTAGACGCCCTGCGATCCCTTCGTTTGCACTTCTGCTGAGCTAAAATACACTCCCAGTGGGCGGCGGCATAGCGTTTGCACGGCTGCTAAAAACTACTAGCGAGCGATCAACTCGGAATGACCACCCTAGTTTGTTACCTAAAAGTGAAAGTACACAAATCCTGCAGATTACTTTATGATATCACCTACCAGAACAAGTAAGGGGAATGACCTATTGATCGCTAAGTGAATCATTGCTAATCTAGGGATACTGGCCAATATCTTATTATCTATCCTTAATAATACTATAATAATAATATAATTACCTTACATCTTATCATATTTATCCTCACTGAACATGCCTATGAGGAGATGTATGAAGCCTTGGAGAGCGATAAAGTGCAAAAAATTCCCAAAACAACCCATCAAATGCTGTGTAAATGACAGTTAGAAGCTGCGTAACATCTCCACTCAAGCTCTCCCTAATGGGTCTATTTATCATTAATCGCTTAATCAATGCAATCTGGGCGTGATATCAGCACTCAGGATGGCATTGTAATATATGCTTGTACCGATCCAACGTATTATGCAGCAGGGGCTCCCAGCAATGTGACTATTGTGCACGCTTGGTCCTGCTGACCGCACATGCACAGTGGCCATTTCCGGAGAGGGTTCTGGGGGAACCCTCTCCCATGCTTTCTGTAAAGTGTAGCCCATAGGTGGGGCCCACCTCGGGAATGCTTCACATTCCGGAGCTTGGTAAATCCCCTGTGGGGGTGGCTGACGCTGACGCTGATAGTGGAACCGCAGCAGCTACTCCTGCGATCTCTCCGTTACACATGCAGGCGATACTAAATATTTTCGGTTACCCCCTGAAAGCACCCGAATAAACAGCAAATAGTTATTGATAAATGGATCCCTATAAAGTATTGCAGTTTACTCCATAGTGATCACAGTATTGAATTGGACAAAATACAATTTCCACTGTCTTATTAATATATGAAAACAATTTAAAGAGAGAAGTAAATCTTACATACCGTTTGTATGATGAAAAGGATAGTTCCAATGAGCCGCACAGGTTTGTTGAATCTTAGTTCAAGGTACTGTGAAAATAATAATAATAATAATAATAATAATAATTGCCCAACAAATTATTTCTGATCTAAATATCTCCATGAGGCTCATGTTTGTTGTGGGTGGAGACACAGGAAATATATAAAGGAAGAATACATCTTCTTAGACTAACATAATTGTGAAATCATTTTCTATGGTATTTACAGTAGGAAACTAATTTTCCCAAAATGAACAGGTAGCAAAGTTTAATCCTTATATATACAGAAGTAACAGAACAGGTAACCATTAACTTGATGCTTAAGGGATTCATGGACTTCCTTGTAAATACATAATATGACTTGTACCAATATGATAACCAGCTGTGGTTGGGAAAGTGTTGACGTCATGATTAATTGCTGAATAAAAAGTAGACACTTGTATTTGATGATCAGGTCATTCAGAGCCGGCCATAGGCATAGGCAAACTAGGCAATTGCCTAGGGCATTTGATATGCCTAGGGGCATCAGCAGCTTCTGCTGATTAAAATGATATGCGGCATGCCTATATTCTGTGTGACCGTAGCTGTATCTGCATATGAAATGCTATGTTACAGTGTATTCCTGGAAATCACTGTAACGTAGCATTTTGTATGCAGATACAGCCGCAGTCACACACAGAATATAAGTATACATACCACATATAATTTTAATCAGCAGAAGCTGCTTGTGCATCCTAGCAACATAGCAATGGAAATAGGATGCATTTTCCTATAAAAAGGTGCCCGACATTAGCATTGAGGCAAGATTTATGAGGACACATCTGTATCCAAACAGAGACCGAGGTCACAGTGTTAGTGGCAGTTTGAGTGCTGTGTGCATGTGAGTGGGTTGGTTGTGTAGTAGTGTTCAGAATATGTGTAAGGAGCATTATGTGTGTCATGTAAAAATGCATTAATAATGTGCAACATATGTGTAAGTGGCACTGTGTGTATAAGGGCATTAATAATGTGCAGCATATGTGTAAGGGACATTATGTGTAAAAGGGCATTAATAAAGGTTGTCATAATGTGTAAGGCACATTATGTTTATAAGGACATTAATAATGTGTGTCATATGTGTATGTAGCATTACTGTGTGGAATTATATGTATAACTGCATTACTAATGTGTGGCATTATGTGTATAAGGTGCTCTACTATGTGGCATTGCGTATAGAAAGGGCACTACTGTGTCATCTAATGTGAATAAAGAGCAATAGGGTGTGGTGTAATGTGAATAAGGAGCAATTCAGTGTGATGTAATGTGAATAAGGAGCAATTCAGTGTGATTTAATGTGAATAAGGGGCTCTACTGTGAGAAATAACATTTATAAGGTAAATTGGTACTAATGTGTGATGTAATGTGAATTAGAAACACTATCGCATGATATAATGTGAATAAAGTTGCACTACTGTGTGGCGTAATTTTAAATTGGGGTTACTATTGTGTGGCTATGCCCCTTCCTAGCAAGAACACCCCCCTTTTTGGGCTGTGCACCAAATGTGCGAACTGTTCCTATTTAAAATATAGGGGTTACAAACACCTAAATGAGGACTGCTATGGGTGAGGGGTGATGGTGCTGGGTAAGGGGTGCAGGGTCAGAGGCAGAACCAGAAGGGTGCTATGGGGCACCAGCCAAAATCTTGCCTAGGGCATCATATTGGTTAGGGCCGGCTCTGAGGTCATTTACAATAAAAGAAAGGAGCTCTCTGGCCGCTGCTGCCTATTGCATGAGGATTGCACTGTATCACCGAGAGCAGCCAGTAGCGCTGAGAGCGGTCATCATCACTTTCATCACATCACTGATATTGCTCCATGACTACGGGGTTTATTCATGAAGCAGTGATAAGTGTGGAGACGTGAGCCATTGGGGTTGCCATGGGCAATTTCTCCATAGGCTCACTTCTCCACTCTTTTCACTGCTTCATGAATAGACCACTATGTATTCACAAACAGATTTCTGTGTACGCTTTATTTACATATTTTAGAATGTACAATTAAGTTTTCTTGTAGCTGTAATTAGAATGCAGGCTACAGTAGCATAAGCCGAAGACCGCTAGTTGCTAACCCTGAGGATGGATACGTAGGTGGTGTAGATGCATGAGCCGAGGCGATGTGATGCCAGCCTGCGCCCCGTTATTATTAATACCTAGAGCTGTGCCACCTACCTCATATGTGCTGGTGATGCCCAGCCTGTAGAAGACCGGCAGGAAGACCTCGGATGAGACAACCACCACAATAGCGTAAGTGATGGCAAATATGCTGAACATGGCCCCAAATCTGTAGACCTCTGCGGGGGTGCCCAGCACTGTGACTGCTGACATGAAGCTGGCAGTGAGCGATAGGGCCACCGGCACCGCCGTCATGCTGCGGCCACCCATCAGGAACTCCTTCGATGTTTTCTGTCCACCGCCAGCGAAGGCATAGTAAATGCCAATGACCGCAGAGATAACTAACATCAGGGCGAACACCACGTAGTCCCAGACAGTGAAGGAGCCGATGTCCCCCGGAGCAGCCATACTAGCTGTGTGTGTGACAGAAGAAGAGTAAGCAGGTAGGAGCAGTGGTCAGAGCGATGTGTCTGAGCTACCTGTGTTACATGCTAATGAGCAGGAATGGGCACTCAGGAGGAAACACCGGAGTACAAGGAGTGCCCAGGCGCTGGCGATGTGTCAGCAGAGTGCACGACAGGTGTCATCAGACTCTGGATGGAAGTGAGTGCTTCTGGGATGTGTGAGAGTTGGAGGCAGAGCTGGCAGGAGGATACTGAACTTCTCTTATATTAGTTGAATACTAGTTGAAGATTGATAGTAATGAGCTGCTGAGTGTAAAATCAGTGTACTAGAGAGGCAGAAAGTAATGTGTAACAGATTAGATGGTTGTGAAGTGATGTATCTGGTGCAAAGAAATAGAGATATGAGCAGGCTTGGTAAAGAGGAGTTTATAAAGAGACCAGCTTATCTCATTATCTAACCTGTTACTTACTCCCAGCAGTGATAACCCCATCATTCCCATTGTTACAGATATGCAGGTTTCAGGATGACTACAATACTTTATTGGAAACAATAATTAGTGGGCACATACTGTAGCATTACAGCAAAAATACTGTGGGGCACATGGAGAGTTTGATGCAAATACGATTTTCCCTACGAACTGTGCATTTGTACAACTACTAAATATATTGAAAAAGCCAGACCTACACTATGGGGGTAATTCAGAGTTGATAGCAGCAGCATATTTGTTAGCAGTTGGGCAAGACCATGTGCACTGCAGGGGAGGCAGATATAACATTTGCAGAGAGAGTTAGATTTGGATGTGGTGAGTTCAACCTGCAATCTAAATTGCAGTGTAAAAATAAAGCACCCAGTATTTACCATGCACAGAAACAAAATAACCCACCCAAATCTAACTCTTTCTGCACATGTTACATCTGCCTTCCCTGCAGTGCACATGGTTTTGCCCAATTGCTAAAAAATGTCCTGCTGCGATCAACTTGGAATTACCCTCTATGGCCTCATTCAGACCTGGACGCAGCCGCGCGGTCACTCGCAGCAGTCGCATCCAGATGGTCTGCACACATGCACTAGCCATTGTGCGCATTCGTGACCTTACACATTGCGGCCGCATCCAGGAAGGTTACGGCCGCAGTGTGATTGACAGCGCTGTCCACGAGGGGACATCATCGCAACGTTGGGGGCAGGAATTACAAACAGGGGGTGTCGGGAGCATTTTTGGGGTGGCTGTGATGTAACACATCACTGTTTCGAAAAAAATTACCGCTTGACAGCGTAGCCAGGCTGCGCTGCCAGGGGCAACCTTAGTTCTGAGGCACAGACGCATTGGGAGGCGGCCTCACATATGCTGGGTGGCCTTGCCCTGTGCTGGTCGGATCCCAGCATGGGCAGAGATGAATGCAGATCTGGCTGCATATGCAGCGATTTCTGTTCATCTCTGAATAACCCCCTAAAATCACACACACACGCAAAACTATTTAAATCCACACTGAATTCACACACAACCAAGACAGTTCGGATCCACACTAATTTTTATACTCCCAGTAAAGCCAGATCCATAAGTCTCTGGATTAGGCCAGAGCCATACAAAATCTATTGAAAGAGTTAACTTTTCTTGGAGTGTAAAATTAGTGTGGATCACCTTAGTCTGACCCCTAATGACTAAAGGTGTGTGCTGACCCCATGTTACTACACAGTGTACACAGGCTGCCCTATTCTGGCATTCCAGGCGGCACTACCATTTGTCAGCCCTCCTTCCCCTTCTCCTCTTGGGAGGCGGGCAGGGCAGTCTTTTCATATGGGCTAAATGGGCAGTTGCCCGAGGGCCCCAGGAGTATAAGGACCCTGATAGCTGAGCGTCCTCTTTTTCCAGGATACCAGATTTTTAAAAATCGGCCCTGGGGGATATCCGACTTCAAAGCATTGTACCCCATTCAAGCCTATAATTGCTCTTCCCAGCCAGATATCTCGGGTTCTGTCTGACTTAGAGTTTTTCTGATGGTATACTCCAAAAGCTGGGACTCCACCCTTTCGGTGGAAACTGGCAGTCTGTCTCTGCTATGCCCAGAACCAGAGCTATCAGCCTTCTAGCAGCTGGTCCCTGCTCCAGCTCCACACGCCTGGTATGCAATTTTATATTTTCGGCGGTTGATTGCTCTGGCTCCTGAACTCTGATCCCCAAGTCCCCAGTACCTCCTAAAAGGTGAAGTCCCAAGTATCTCCTGAAAGGTGGGACTCTCTAGTATTTATCACATTGAAAGATTAGACATTTATTTCCAGGAACTGGAGATATCTGCAGTCAAGCAAGTTGCCCTTCCACCGGAAAATTATGAATATTAAGCCCACTCCACTATCCACCCTTCCCAGGCATATTAAACACCCCCTACCACCCTGGAAGTCATGTACCAGGTTCCCTTCATTCAGCCCAATGCCCCCTACTACAGTTTAGTGTTTACCATCTGTGCAGTAAAGGAGTAATTAGCAGAAATTACCTATCCAGGTCCTACACGCAGAGCGTAAGTTAGAACACCCACTACTGCCCGCCCCGCGGGACATCAAAGCTGCCATTGATTGGACCCACCACCCCTAACACTGGAGGCCTACACTGCTGTTATGAGATAGTGAGTGACAGGGGAGGCAGGGGTGACAGGGGAGGCAGGGGTGACATAGAGATAGTAAAATAAGCCTCCTTCTCATCTTCGTCTTTTCTTACTGATGTTTTCATCTCAGTTCATTCTGTCAAAAACAGAACAAATTAGATTACAAAATGTGTTATCACCTTTATGAAAGGCATTAACCCCCTTTGGAATTAAATTAGATTGTACTTGCTACCAGTGGTGGATTTTACATAGGGCCTGCAGCCCCCAACCCAGCAAAATATGCCATCAGCAGGGACTGCCTAGCAGTGGTATTGTCTTCCCATAGGAAGCACTCGCTGCAAATCACAGCTGCACAGTCTCGGGGTAGGGGCATATGCTCTATAGAATGTCATGGAATGCTTGCAAATTAATTAAAATACAGAAAACTTAAGGGCCTAACTACTTCAAGCCAAATCACCTTTGCTATTATTATTATTATTATTATTATTATTATTATTATTATTAATAATAATAATAATAATAATAACAACAATAAAATATTTATAAAGGACCAACATGAATCATGATACAAATAAATAACACATAATAACATGAAACAGAAGGTCAAACAGGCCATGCCCAAATAAACTTACACTCTAAAAGGTGTGAGAAACAATTTATACAGTAGGTAAAATAAAGACAACTGCAAAAGCTGTTGGAGAATCTGTGTGTGAATACTGTTATGCTGGCCATACACTAGGTCGATAATATGCACGAAGACACGATATTGGTGCGTCATTCAACCCATAGTATGTACATCGTGCATGTTTTGTGTTCGATTACGATGTGATGCGCAGCCCCGCGGGTCGCACGTCGCATCAACAACTGATCATATGTGCTGCACATATGATCAGTCGATCCCATTAGGGGGTCATTGCGGGTTGAATGATAGATTGTATGGTGCAAAATCATCGTACAATCTATCCTACGCCAGGGAGCTGGTGGGTGGTCATGGGACAGCTCGCATATAACGTGAGTCATCCTAGTATATGGCCAGCATAAGGCAGCAGCATTACCGGCCATCAGTAATAAAGTAGCCATCAGCGACTGAACAGTTCTGTGCTTCTACCAGTGGTATCATAAGACTGGCATGAGGAGAGATAATGGAAGATGGAGACATGAATTATGAACTGGTCATTGCAGAGCTCTGGTCAGCTGCAGGCAACTTAGACTGTCTTTCACCATTTATCTTAACTGCACCTCCTCTCTATTCTGGTTCTGGAGAATGATTGCACTTTTGTGCTGCATGAGCACTCTGGTGTTTTTCTGCCAGCTTGGAGCTGTAGCTGTATGCCCGGTATTTTTCTTGAACATCATTCTTACTGCTGGACACAGAGCCAGGACACTTGTAGATGTTATGGTGACAGCTGCTGCCACCAAGGAGTTAACATAGTTTACAAATGGAGGAGCAGAGGTGGCAACAAAAATGACAGCTGCACTCTCTGGTCCCCGCAGTTGCAATTAGTAATGGTAAAACACCTAATATTGGGGGTCATTCCGAGTTGATCGCTAGCTGCTTTCGTTCGTTGCGCAGCGATCAGGCAAAAAAATGGCACTTCTGCGCATGCGTATGCGGCACAATGTGCACGCGCGTCGTACTATTACAACGAACGATGTAGTTTCACACAAGGTCTAGCGAAGCTTTTCAGTCGCACTGCTGGCCGCAGAGTGATTGACAAGAAGAGGGCGTTTCTGGGTGTCAACTGACCGTTTTCAGGGAGTGTTCAAAAAAACGCAGACGTGCCAGGAAAAACGCAAGCGTGGCTGGGCGAAGGCAGGGCGTGTTTGTGACATCAAAACAGGAACTGAACAGTCTGAAGTGATCGCAAGCGCTGAGTAGGTTTTGAGCTACTCTGAAACTGCACAAAATTATTTTGCCGCCGCTCTGCGATCCTTTCGTTCACACTTCTGCTAAGCTAAAATACATTCCCAGTGGGAGGCAGCATAGCGTTTGCACTGCTGCTAAAAACTGCTAGTGAGCAAACAACTCGGAATGACCACCATTGTGTACTAAAGTCCTAGAGGCATCCGAGATCCAGTGAACGTACTGATTAGATCTGTGTCAGAAGGGGCTCTGCTATGTGTGGAGTGCATGTATTTTTAATATTTCCACTAATGGTTATGAGTAGGCTACATGCTCAACATTCATCAGTACAAAATTGCAAAGCCAAACATTTTTGTTAGGCAGTAGAAAGAGACACTAAACCTACAATACAATATGAATACTTTGGAGCCCATTTATCATTGTATATTTGCGGCTTAATCCTTTCAGGGGTTAACCGCAAATACTTAGTATTCCCTGAATGTATATAGGAGGGACCACATCAAATAGCTCCGATACCTGCTGCAATCCCTCCATTCCCACTGACAGCCGCTGCCAGATATACCAATTTACAAATGCTTTGCATTCTGGAGATTGGCCGCCCAGCTACCGCCATCTGAGGATGGTGGAAGCCCGCTGTAGTCTATGGGCTACTCATTGCAAATGCAGTTCCGTAGTTCCATGGAAATGGCCGCTGTGCATGTGGGACTGCGCATACTCAGCAGCACTGGCAGCTGACTGAGGGGGAGATGTACTAAGCAATGAAAAGAGTGGAGATGTGAGCCAGTGGAGAAGTTGCCTATTGCAATCAATCAATCAATCAATCAATCAGCTGCTCTGTATAATTTTATAATATGCAAATTATAAATGTTACTTCAATGCTGATTGGCTGCCATGGGTAACTTCTTCACTGGCTCATTTCTCCACTTCTTTCACTGCTTAGTACATATCCCCCTGAGCACATTACAGGGACAGGCTCTTGGAGCGGGTTCACTACGATATGCCGGCGGTCGGGCTCCCGGCGACCAGCATACCGGCGCCGGGAGCCCGACCGCCGGCTTACCGACAGTGTGGCGAGCGCAAATGAGCCCCTTGCGGGCTCGCTGCGCTCACCACGCTATGGGCACGGTGGCGCACGTAGCGCACCACACTATTTTATTCTCCCTCCAGGGGGGTCGTGGACCCCCACGATGGAGAATAAGTGTCGGTATGCCGGCTGTCTGGCTCCCGGCGCCGGTATGCTAGTCGCCGGGAGCCCGACCGCCGGCATACTGAAGACCACCCCTTGGAGCCCCTGTCCCTGCGGGTATAATCACATTTAGCAATGCTATTCTGAGCATTAATATTGCGCACAGATCGATCGCATCAATATGTGATAAATGATAAATGGGCCCTTAAAATACCACAAGTAATATGCACCACGAATAAAATGAGCTCAGCTGTTGCAAGCATTGGATTAAGAAATGTTCCTTTTTGGCTGATTGTTCTAAGCATAGCTCAACAGTCATTTACATGCATATTGTGTTTTTACTCCATCTGTCATTGTTTGAGCTTTTACTATTACTTCACTATTAAGTTTACAAGACAGAGACTTAATTTATGACAGTTTCCCAACTTCATTACCATCTGTTGAGATGTTGCAAGATTTCATTGTTTGAATGTAGTTTATATTTCACAATATAATTGATGTAGCGTGCAGAAAATAAATATGGCCATGTCTATTTACAGGCTAGAAGAAGTGGATTGAAATGAAATGTAAATAAATGATAAAAGTATTACAGTAGATACCATGTAGTTTCATGGCATTTTTATATATATATATATATATATATATATATATATATATATAGTAATGCAAGAAGAATACTGGTGGAGAAACTTTTAGGCTGGCCACTGATGCTGCAATATATATAGGATCATTATTGTGCATATCAGTACAATTACTGTTGTTAGTGACACTAACAGGCCCCAGTGAGACCAAGTACTAAATGGCTGCATCTTGTCTAATTTGGCCACCAATATGTGATCGTATTGGACCTCTTAAGGCTGAATAGCAGCATCAAAGCATGTGTGGTTGCTTCAGTTCCTGTAAGAAATACAGTTGTTATAAGGGTTGTATTTATCATATAGGAAAACTATGTATCAGGCAGCATTATTTAGAAGGTAGCAAATTAGCTTTTATATGTTGATTTAAAGATATATTGATTTTTTTTCCTAAATAGATAATCTCTCATCTAGCAGAACTATTGCTTTTAACGGCCAGTTTTATATTTATCAGTTTTTTCAATAAACTAATTTGCGTACACAGATCAGGATGCATCAAGCATTGTATCACGCCACACATAGCAAGTATAACGCTATTTAGTAATGCCATAGCTTTGCAAGAAATTACAAATGACAGCACCGGTCCTTTGCTATACAAGGACTTCAGGATTTATGACTTGGGAGTCCGTCTGCGCATATGTTAGCTGATACACGTATTGCTTGGGACACTGGCAGGGGTCCGATTGCATACTTCTCAGTGGACATTGCAAAAAGAAGCCCAGAGGGTTCTATTAGGCAATGCCATCTACAGGTGGCATTGCCTACCGTGTCCAAGCTCCGGAATGTGTAGCATTCTGGAGCTTAGTGCTTATGAGAAATGCGGCCAACCCTCTGAAAACCTCATTTTTGTAGTTTTGCCCATATTTTTACCTTTGATGCATCCCACCCACAGTATGACTGAAGAGCATTTGAGCTAGATCAAATACAAGAAAATAGAGAATGAATGCGATTTAGATGTAGTTGGACAGAGAGTGTCATCAATCACAGAGCATTGTTTTACTTTCAGGACGAACTCCAGTTTTGTGTAAAGTCTTGATGCAATAGCAGATATAAGCTATTCTAGTACAATGAGTGTTAACTGGCTGATTAAAAGGTTTTAAATTGACTCAAAACGTAATTAAATTGAAATGTTGTTCATTCAAATGAACAGGCTTCATAAAATAGAACATTGCAATCTTCTTGGTTATATTTATTACCAGCCATTATGGCACTAGTAAACAAAAACAAAAAAGCAGAATACATTTCATATTCTAAATTTCTCAATATGTAATGTGCCACATGCTCATCATGGACAGTGTGGAAACAGGACACATACAATACAGGGTTGATAAAATATATGTAGATATTATATAGCCGCAGGGAAAATGAGACGCTGTTTTGGTCATGTTTTGCATTAGGTAGCATTGGGTCATCCATGTTGAGATAGCAAATAGATGGTTACAACAACTTAGGGCGTTATTCAGATTTGTTAGCAAACCAAAAAAGCACACTTATGGGCAAAACCATGTTGCACTGCAGGTGTGGCAGATATAACATGTGCAGAGAGAGTTAGATTTGGGTGGGTTCTATTGTTTCTGACAGGGTAAATACTGGCTGCTTTATTTTTACACTAAAATCTAGATTTCAGTTTGAACACACCCCACCCACATGTAAATCTATCTGCACATGTTACATCTGGCCCACCTGCCATGCCACATGGTTTTGCACATTAGTGTTCTTATTTGGTTTGCTAACAAACCAGAAGAAGGCCCATAGTACAGAAGGTGAAAGGTCCTTGGAAGAGTGGTAATATGGGGTGTTATCAGTGTAAAGGTGGTACTGGAAGCTGAATGAACAGTTTTCTTTCCCAAGAAAGGTGTATTATATGAAAATCAGTCTGCCAAGAGCAGAACCTAGTGGAAGTGCAGGGGAAGATATGCCAGATCTAGAAATACTAAAGGAGAAGTTTGATACAGTATGTAGGGGTGAATGAGGAAAAAAGGACTTTGAGGAACTGTGCCTATGGGGAGGTGAAAGGGGAAGTCAATACGTAGGTGGAGTAGATGAAATACACAAATAATGTGGACTTCAAAGAAAGACTAGATGCTTTTATGTCAATTCTTGGAAAAATAATAATGCCTACACCACCCCTGTGTGTTTCCGGGTCTGGTAGTGTGGCTGAGGGAAAGG
Organism: Pseudophryne corroboree; assembly: GCF_028390025.1. Lineage (NCBI taxonomy): Eukaryota > Metazoa > Chordata > Amphibia > Anura > Myobatrachidae > Pseudophryne > Pseudophryne corroboree. Next base: position 571,034,567 of record NC_086449.1, on the reverse strand, counting down.
GGAAAGTACCTTGAAGGAGAGAGTTGCACTGGATGTAGTATCAGGGGAGGTAAACCAGGTTTCTGTAATGTCAAGGTGGTTAAAGTTTTTTTTTTATAAAGAATTGATCATGGATGAAAGCAAGTTTGTTATAAACTTGCATTCATTCATGAGATGTAACCAAGCCATAGGTGACATTTAAACAAGGGTTTGGTTAAAAGGTCACCAGCAGCCATGATAAGGAGCAGGTTGAAACAGAGGGCATTTCAGGATGTTTTTTTGGGGTTTGAAGTGTGTTTCTGCTTATGCAAGTATGGTAGTAGTGAAGGGAAAATAATACTATGGGATGTTGAAAAATGATTGTGGAGATATGAGTTTGAGAGGGGCTGTGAATGTAAGTAGAAGAGAGAAAGAAGGTGGCATGATTAGCTACAAGGTGGAGAAATATGTTGTACAGAGCAATGTAGGAGGTGAGGGCTACTATACCACCATCTACAGTACATGGATATAACAGGGTAGACATTCCCCGCAGCTTTATCATAAAGTATAAGATGCTGACTGTTTTGCATACTACTGTATGTACAGAAGCCAAACAGCAATCACAGTGGGCAGCAGCAGATATTAAAACAATTATCAGCTCTCGTTGGATGCAGAGAAGGTTTTGACTTCATTACTTGAGATCATCTCTATGAAACATCCAGATTTGACTTTCCTAAAGAGTTCCTTGAGACCTTGCAGACTTTATATACTAATCCTTATACTCAGGAATACGGAAAAAGGTTCCTTTCTTTCCTGGTACAGAGGTGTACAGACCAAGTTTGCCCCCTTTCGCCTTTGCTATTTGCCCTTTGCTAAACTACTGTTTGTCTCCCAGCCTGTAATATCTCTCCCTGTTATTATAGATATGATTGCCACATTTGGCTTGTTTGCTGGGTATTGTATCAACTGGAACAAATCAGTGTTTATGCAGCTAAATCAGGGTATAGCCCTTCTTATACCTTGTTTGGTGGTGGATACGTTTCAGAGGGGTTCACTACGGCTGGCCGGCGGTCGGGCTCCCGGCGACCAGCATACCGGCGCCGGGAGCCCGACCGCCGGCTTACCGACAGTGTGGCGAGCGCAAATGAGCCCCTTGCGGGCTCGCTGCGCTCGCCACGCTACGGGCATGGTGGCGCGCTACGCGCGCCACACTATTTTATTCTCCCTCTATGGGGGTCGTGGACCCCCACGAGGGAAAATAAGTGTCGGTATGCCGGCTGTCGGGCTCCCGGCGCCGGTATACTGAGCGCCGGGAGCCCGACCGCCGGCATACAGAAGACCACCCATTTCAGAGCACAGACTCCCATTTTAAATATTTAGGCACTCAAATCCCCTGGGACCTTACTCGACTATACAAGCTAAATGTAAACCCGATTATTACATGGATAACTCACCTATTGAATCATTGGCTGAACTTACCTTTGTCTTTATTGGGTAGGATAGCTCTTATCAAAAGTATTATCTTTTCTAAACTCAACTATCCTATGTAGATACTTCCCATAAGGCTGACTCGAGTTGACTTACTTCACTGCTCGCGACTTTTTCGAAGTTTAATTGGAACAGCACAAAACCTATTATTTCTAAGGCTCGCTCTCCCTATCAAGACAAAAAGGTGGATTGGCAGTCCCAGATATTGTAGCATAGACCTAATTCTGTGTTTTTCAGGTATATCTTGGATTGGCTGTATGAGAGGGAGATATTTACCCAAAAAGTCTTGTGTCCAAGCTTTTCTTACCTTTGGGTAAATGTAAGAACAGTCAATATATTTGCGGTATCAGCGCTATACTGCTCCCCCCCCCCATATATGACAGCCGTGGTGTGTGCCCAGTGACAGGGGCGCTATGCTCTCCTGTCATTATCAGTTCTTCTATCTTAAAGATAACATGCCGATATGTGAAGGCAATGTAAGAACAGTCAGCAGCGCTGACCATTCTGACACCTGCAGCTGTCGACTGTTGATGCCCTATCTCCACAGCAGGGACAAGGCTGTCCCTGGCTTGGTGGGTGCCGGCTCCGGGCTGCAGATGAGATCTTGCGAGATTTCATGCATGCCCAGTGAGCCGGCCGAGAGGAGACACACAGCACATCAGTACTAGGCTGATGCGCTGTTGTCGATGACAGGGATTGCCAGAGTGGGAAGTTTAGACTCACCCTCTCCGGTAGCCAAGAATTTAATACATCTCAGCACTAGTGCTTCCTGTGGGAAGAGTGATAACAGCACGATATGATCCACTGTCATACAGTTGTCCCCTTATTCTCTCGCTGCCATTTTACATACACCCCAATCTTTGTTTTCCCCTAATGTATTGAATAATATTAAATTTTTTGACACGTATAGGACATGGATGGTGATAAACTCTAAATTGAATATTTGTCATACATACTCGTACGTTTTCCCCTTATCTGGGGTACTCCTTAATTTACTCTGGGTTTGAATATCCCAGCTTTTTGACAATAGTGGGATAAAGGTATTAGTAAAGTAAAGAATGTTTTTGACCTGGGAGGGATTACTCTTTCCTTTCAAACCCTGCGTAATCAGTTTCAAGGGGTGGTCTTTAGTTTGCCGGCTGTCGGCATCCCGGCGCACAGTATACCGGCGCCGGAATCCCGACAGCCGGCATACCGACACTTTATCTCCCTCTTGGAGGGAGAATAAATAGCGTGGCTCATTTGCGCTCGCCATGCTGTCGGTATGCCGGCGGTCGGGATTCCGGCGCCGGTATGCTGGTCGCCGGGAGCCCGGCCGCCGGCATACAATACTACACCCGTTTCAAGTTCCCAATTGTCAATTTTTTATGTATTTGCTACTATGTCATTATGCTTTGTCCCTTTCTAGTTTCACATCTTCTACTACACCTCAGGGTACACTTAATAGGCTGTTAAATCTTTTTCTTTCTTTACCATACAAAACAAAATTACTGTATTTTGAACTACTGGCTGTGGCTGCTGCTAAGATATGGGCACCTGATGTCACTATGTGGCAGACAGATGTCCCTTAAATACTTAAGGGACATCTGTCGAAAGTCGAAAGTCGAAAGTCGAAAAGACGGCAGTTTTCGACTTTTTTTTTAGGTCGGAAAGGGGTTCCAACCTATTCAATATTTTCGACAAGTTGAAAAATTCGACTTGTCGAAAAGCACGTGGATCGGCGGAATAGCTGCCGATCCACGTGCTTGTGTCGAAAACGTGGCAAAAACCGACAGGTTTTGGCCCCCTTTTCGACCATCTCAGTCCGACATCAAAAGATGTCGGACTGAGATGCGGACCCAGAGGAGGAGAGGGGGGCGAGCCGCAGGGAGATGCGGGACTGCCACGGGCAGCCAGAGGCGATCAGCGCTACAGCGCTGCAACAGGATGACACACCCGCGCCGCTCACGGCAGCGTCCACCCGTCTCCAGCAAGCTTGCTGGAGCCGGGTGGACACTGCCGTGAGGTCGGGCAGCTGTGTGACATCCATCTGTAGCGCTACTGTAGCGCTGATCTCCTCTGGCTGTCGGCGGCTGTCGCCCGCTGGTCTCCCCGCGGCTCGCCCCCCCCCTCTCCTCCTCTGCGTCCCTCATCTTAATTCGACTTGAAAAAGTCAAATTAAGATGAGATTTGAATAGGGTTATCGGATCCATTCCGACAAATACATGTCGGAATGGATCCGACTTTAATTGAATATAACCCTTAATATGAAGGTTCTCATTCAGCATCATGATACGGCTCAAAGATTTCTTAGATCATCTCTTTTGCAGAAGATACATGTTAAAATACTACATAGGGCCTTGATCTCACAGGATCAAAGCTGTCATATGGTAGAAGAGGAATACGGTCATTGGCCCTCATTCCGAGTTGATCGATCGCTAGCTGTTTTTAGCAGCAGTGCAAACGCTAAGCCGCCGCCCTCTGGGAGTGTATCTTAGCTTAGCAGAAGTGCGAACAAAAGGTTAGCAGAACTGCTTAAAAAAATCTTTTCCTGCAGTTTCTGAGTAGCTCCAGACCTACTCCTATCTTGCGATGAATGCAGTCTGTTTAGTTCCTGGTTTGACGTTACAAACACGCCCTGCGTTCGGCCAGCCACTCCCCCGTTTCTCCAGCCACTACTGCGTTTTCGCCTGGCACGCCTGCATTTTTTAGCACACTCCCTGAAAGTACTTAGCGCATGCGCGCTGCGTACCATGTGCATGCGCAGATTTGCCGCTTTTTCACTTGATCGCTGCGCTGCGAAAAAAGGCAGCGAGTGAACAACTCGGAATGAGGGCCATTGTCCTAAATGTAAGAGCCCCAAAGCTACCTTTTTTTCATAATTTGTGGGATTGCACGAAAATCTGTACATTTTGGGATAAGGTGTTGCACTTTCTTAACAATATTTTTTAACTTAATCGTTGCAAGAGCAATTTGGCTGTATTATGCACATTTTAGAGCTTGGGAATAGGGTCCTGATAAAAACTTTATTCTTCCACTACTGGCTATCATTCTTATTGCAGCAAAAAAGGTAATTCTACGCCATTGGATAGGGGAGTTGAAAGCCTTTTTCTGAAACTATTGTATCTTGATAGGCAGGCAGCAGTGCCATTAATAGAAACAGATGTAGTAATGTTTTATAAACGATAGTGACTACATGTGGTATATTCGGTACAAAGGGAACAAGAACATATTATTAAGATTTTCACATCTACTACTTGGGGTCTAATTCAGATCTGATCGCAGCAAAATTGTTCTCTAATGGGCAAAACCATGGGGGTCATACCGAGTTGATCGCTCGCTACCAACTTTTTGCAGCGCTGTGATCAGATAGTCGCCGACTATGGGGGAGTGTATTTTAGCTTTGCAAGTGTGCGAACGCTTTTGCAGCTGACGGCACAAAAAAGTTTTTTGCAGTTTCTGAGTAGCTCTGGACTTACTCAGCTGCTGCGATCATTTCAGTCTTTTTGGTCCTGGAATTGACGTCAGACACCCGCCCTGCAAAAGCTTGGACACGCCTGCGTTTTTCCAATCACTCTCAGAAAACGGTCAGTTGACACCCACAAACGCCCTCTTTCAAATGGATTCTCCATTAAATCCATCGCCCAGCACCGATCCTCTTTGTTGTTTTTGTATGTATCCTGACATATGGGGATAAGAGGTGTTGAAGAAAGGTGGACTTTGTACTTATCTTTTTGGACTCTGGACCGTTTCTTTTCTATTGTTTGTTTTTTTAATTTATTGTTTTGTTATTTCCCCTCCCCTTTTAGTTGTTTATTTAGTCTTTTATCAGGCAATTAATTTGATTGCAGTGATACAGAGGTCATTCCGACGCGTTCACACGCTGCTTTTTTTCACAGCCGTGCAAACGGTTCTGGAATGCACATGTGCAGCGGCCGCAATGCGCAGGCGCGTCCCTGCCCGGAGATGGGGAACGCCGGGCAGCGACTGAATTAAAGAAGAAAACGATCGCTACCGCGATCGCACCGTGATTGACAGGAGGAAGGCGTTTCGGGGCAACAACTGACCATTTTCGGGAAGTGAAGATCCGAACGCAGGTGTGTCGAGGCGTTTGGTGGGCGGATGTCTGACGTCAATTCCGGGACCTGAGACACTGAAGTCGTCACAGTGGGTAAGTAAGTCCAGACCTACTTAGAAACTGCACAAAATGTTTTTGTATAGCTCGGCTGCACAAGCGATCGCAGCCTTGCTATGCAAAAATACACTCCCCCATAGGCGGCGTCTAGATAATTGCATGGGCTGCAAAAAGTTGCAGCGTGCGATCAACTCGGAATGACCCCCACAATTCATCAATACCCTTTTTACACATGCAGCAAAAACCTGGTTTTTGCACATGAATGCGCATTGATCTAGATTTTTGGCATGTGTGAAAGCAAACTAACCCCCGACCCTTTTCTTTATCAGGGTCCGGCTGAGACCTGGGAATTTACCGGCTTGATAGACCCAGCAAATACCCGGGTTGCATGTGTGAAAGGGGTATAATATTGTGTCCTATTTCCTTTCTTAGAGGAAGATCTACTTTGGTGTGAAATTACCACTTTTGCATAGGTGACTCCGAAGAATGGGGAGTAAGAGGAATAAGATGAAGCAGTGCAAAACCATGAAAAGTGCTTCTGAAATGCCTTCCAAAGTGTATATCAGGAAGCATCTGAACTGTGCAAACAGGAGTGGAGATGCTCACTCAATTGAATACATAGAGATAAGATTTTAGTTCACAATATACAATGTGAAATGTATGCTGCCTTTTTGTTTATCCATTTATGGATTGTTAAAGGGAATAATGGCTTATAACCTATTAATCAGGCAATTATCACTCATTCTGCTACCGAATCAAGACAATCCACAAAATTGGAGTGTTCTGATAGTAAAACAATGATTTGTGATAGATGACACTTTCTGTCCATTTATTGTACACTATGTAGACAAAAGTGATTGGATACTGACAGCAAATAGATCAAGGAGGTTTTATTGACATCAGTACTTTGTAGGTCCACTCTTTGCAACTGTCCCCAAGTTCCTGGACAACACAGTCGCTATGTTTTGCCTTGAGAGCCTTATTCAGTATGGATCTCATCAGCGATGCGATCACATTCTGAACTATTAATGCCCAGTGCACACGCGCAGTATGGCTAACACAGTGAGATGTGATCTCGCTATTTGTCGATTTCAGCACATGTGCGCATACGCCAGTGTGCACATGCACAAGGTTTTTAACTGCGTTCTCTTCAGAATGCAGTCTAAGCCCTGGCAGGGGGTGGTGACAGGGCATCGACGCCGCATTTTGTGGACAATGATGTATCATTTGGGGGGCGCTGTCCAGACAGCTGCATATCCACATCCCCTAGAATAAAAATACATATTAAGAAAAACTAATTGCGGAGGAGAGGGGGTGCATCTTACCTTGCTTTACCTGGGAAGTGGGTCCATCCTCCTTGGCTGGCACGACCTTCCCAGTATTCGGGAAGATGGTGCATGTGCACTAGAGAGCAAAGACTCTGGCATGGTGCCAGAGTATTTGTTTTAACAATGCAGCTCCCAAAGTTGTCACTGGAAGGATGGTGCAGAGGAGGAGGGACCCGCTACCCAGATCAAGGTAAGTATATTCAGGAAAGGAAGAGGGGCGGGGGGGGGGGGGGGGGGGGGGAGCTCTCCAGCAAGCTTGGGCCTGATAATTAGCACCTGCCCCATCTCTGCGCCAGTGGTGCATACTTTAAACTGGGGCAGGGGCACTACTATGGCATTTATTATAATCTGGGGACAGGGCACAGTTTAGCATATTATACACAGGGGGCATTACTATGGACAAAAAAAAGAACTATGGTACTATAATGGGGAACTCTTTTTGGTGGATTGTATAATATGGGGTAATATCTATGATGGAAGAAGGTGATAGTAGTATGAGGGCTGTGTAGAAGTGTATGAGATTTATGAATATTAATGCTTTAAAATGATAGGTAGCAGTAGTGCCAGATTAAACCCTGTGGCAGCCCACAGACAGTCGACATTTTGTGGCCCCCCTCGCATAATTATCTCCTAATACGTTTTTAAAACCAACAATTTTAATAAACCAATTTTATAACACAAAACAAAAATTTACAATTATTAATGTTATTATACAAATTAACATATGTTATTAAAAATATTAATGAATTAAAAGTTTACATTTTTTTAGTTGATTCATTGTTTCTGTATTTTGGAAACAGTTTAAGAAAGCTTGATTGTAATTTTCTTTCAAGCTCAAATAAATATTATTTTGAGCCGTTGTCGTGGGGCCCTTAAAAAGAGTCGGCCCATAGGCTGGTGCCTAATCTGCCTATTTGGTAATCTGTGCCCTGTGCCAGAAAGAGAATTGTTCCCCCCCCCTCCCTCCCAATATTAAAAACGGAGCCAGTGCAAAAATGTAGGAAACCTGCGATTGGGAGAAGGGGGGCTTAGTCTGTGCAATGTGATTGTGCGTGGGAGGTGGGGGAAGTGTGCACACGACCAGTGAGAACAGATTAGAAGTGGAGTGGGTGGAGGGGGGGCGGCGGAACTCGGGAGGTGTTGTTTGCACTGGCAATGGGGGGCGCGCATGCATAAAAAAATATTAGTGGGGGGGGGGTTGAATGGCTGGCATGATCAAGTGCGAAAAGGAGTGAAGCTGGTCATGTGTTCCAGCTGTACTCCTCCATAAGGCTTATGCAGAGCCGACAGGCGCTTTCTGCTGACTGATGCACCATTAAACAGCTGCCATCTCGCTCCCATAGGGTGACTCTCTGAACACTGCTTTAAGCCAGGAGCCGGGCGCACTGCTAATAAAAACGGTCACCCGGCAAACTAGGCATAAGGTCGGTGACCTGTTCCACCCCCATGAGACCTGTGCTGTGTGCGAGGCACTATTGGCACAGCTCTAGTTACAGCTGTGATTATTGTTTAACTTTTCTTTTCATGTTTAACTTATCCAGATGATTCAGTGTAACCTGGATCTAAAGTTACCGGATCTCTTTTACAGCTACAAAGATTTCCCTTTACTTGGAGAACTATCGGATATCAGTATTGTGTCCAATAGTTTCCTTTTCTGAATGCTTAAAGCTGTGTATGGGAATCACATCACCAGGAATCAAAATAAAGGAGTTTCTGGCAGTGGTAGGCTTGGCTGGGGAGCAGGGGGGCAGCTGCCACTTGGGCTGCTAAATTTTTAGCCATTTATGGCCGCAGGTAGAGGATGCTGCCTGGCCACAATCAGACTGAAGCAGCCAGATAGCTCTCCCTACAAGCCCCTGGGCCACCAGTCATGTGATGCTCTTCACTAGTACATCCACAGACACTCAGACAGCCTCACCACGTTCCGCATTCACAGCGCACTGTACACTGTTTTGACTGCTAGCATTACTATTATTATTATAATGGACATATTCAAGAACTGTTTGGTGGATGGCTGGTGCATCCACCCATCAGAGGAAACGCTAAACATGCTGGGAGAGAGAGGGAGGAACAGGACGGAGGAGACAAGAAGAGCAGTAAGTGTATTGGACTGTCCCCATAGATCTGAGGTCTCATTGTAAATGCTTTATAACATAGGGAACGGTCTTGTACACATCGAATGCTCCGTGTATTATATAGAGTGCAGAGGCGGATTCAGGGGGGCACGTTGTTTAGGAGATTTTTTTGTTTTGATTAATAGTGCACTGGACACTGCACCAACACGCTAGTGTGTTGGTGCATGATGCTGCTGGCTGTCAGTCAGCCTGTGAGCACTTCACATGGCAGCTATGAATGATCAGCCCAGCTCCACCTCCTGCATTCTGATTTGTTGTCTTGGCTTGATCTGGATTTTACAGTCACCCTCTCCCTGGCTACACTAGTCATCGGGGGTGCGTGTGTGTGTGTGTGTGTGTGTGTGTGTGTGTGTGTGTGTGTGTGGGGAGTCTGCGGAGCGAGAAGACAGATGATGCAGGGGTTGGAGGGGGTTGTCCGATACGGAGCTGACAATTCCACCACTGCCGGGTGAAAGATTACCCAGCAGAGTGGTGGAGTGAGCTGGACCCGACACCAGGGGACAGACCCATGCACAGAGTTGGTGGTGATGGAGCTGTGGACCCAGGACACCAGAGGGGACACTGGGAAAGGGCTACTGAAGAGGCTGCTGTGTGAGTGTGCATGGCTGCCACCACTGTGTGGGCCCAGGCAGAAAATGAACATCAGCAGATCTGCACCTTGTCCAACTCAGTGTCCCCACTATTACTGACACCCCCATCCCAGTGTCTCTCATCCTGCCAGCCCAGTGTCTCCCCTCTTCCCTCCCCCAACCAGCCCCCTGCCCCATCTCACTGCATCTCAGTAATAACCCCCCCTCCGCCAGTCCAGTCACAGTGCCCCCTCATTTAGCACAGTGTACCCCCTTCTACAGCATAGTGTTCAAATATCCCGCATCCATCTTACTGCCCCCTTCCCATCCAGACCAGTGTCCTATATATATATATCCCAATGCTTCTCCCTGTCATCCTCTCCCTGTCACCCACTACCTTTCCATCTCCCACTATCTCTCCCGTCACTTCTCTCTCCTGTCACACTCTCCCTGTCACCCACTGCCTTTCACTCTCTACCCGGAATCACCCACTGCCTCTCCCCATCACCCTTTCCCTGTCACCCACTGCCTTTCATGCTCTAGCTGGACGTCGCCCACTGCCTCTTCCTGTCACCCTCTCCCGTCTTCTCTTGCCTCTCCCTGTCTACCACTATCTGTTGCTGTCACCCACTATCTCACCTCTGCAGCACTATATCACCATCACTCCCTCTCTCATGTCACCTTCTGCCTCTCCAATGCATCACCCTCTCTCTCCTGTCACTCTCCCACTATCTCTCTACGTCACCCACAGCCTCCCCCTGTCTCCCATTCCATGGCTTCACCCACTGCCTCATGGATAGGGCATTCTCTTTGAGGCCACACACACTTTGGATCGCGCACACCGAAGGACCCTCCTCATTTCCTCTTTCATGGTCCCCCCATTAGTTTGTTGTGGATCTGGCCCTGTTTTTTTGTCATTACATTATTACATTGCAGTGGCCAGGGCCACTTGCTTGCATTTCCCCCTAGGCCTAAAGTTGCCAGCCAGTCCCTGTTTTCTGGTATGTGGCTGTGCATTACAACGCAGTGGAACATATCCAGGCAATATACAGGTTACAAAGTTCACATACCCAGGACCATCAGTTATGTTGCCATATTGTGCCTTCAGTGTCACACTGTCCCTGGTAACAAATGTTGAAACAAATAATTAATACAGTACAGACTTCTGCAAATGCCAAACATGTAAGTAGAACAGTATGCAGTTGTTAGGTTAACCACACTTAGGTCGACAGTCAATAGGTCGACCACTATAGGTCGACACGCATTAAGTTGACATGGCTGCAAGGTCGACATTGACAGAAGGCTGACATGACAACGTTCAACACAGGAAAAGGTCGATATGAGTTTTTCTCTTTTCTTTTTTCTTTTTTTTTACTTGATCATACTTTACGATCCACGTGGACTACGATTGGGCATTATAACCTGTGCCGAGTGCATCGATAGCGGAGCAAGGCACCTTGCCCGAAGCAAGGCAAGCGAAGCGAGCGATGCGAGGGGACTCAGTTCACTAATTGGGGTTCTTGTTGATGTTACTCATGTCGACCTTTTTCTGTGTTGACCTTTTCAGGTCGACCTTCAGTCCATGTTGTCATTTTTCAGCTGTCGACCTAGTGCATGTCGACCAAAAATGGTCAACCTAGTGACTGATCATCAACTCAGTGATCCAAACCCAAGTAGAACAGTCACTGTGTACCAGATATAACAGATCACTGATGAGGTCAAGTAGTGAATCAGTGTATTCTAATAAGTTTTACCAATGTTCTTCATGCAAACAATGCTTGATGTTTTCATCCATGAAATCCATATACTTTACTTATGTTTTGACCTCAGATTATAATGAGAGACCTATTTTATCTCCTTCGTAGTGGTTTGTTCTAACACATCACCTGCAAGTTTGATCTAAGCAACTACAAGTCTTTCAATAAACTTAAGGGCCCTACACATTTAAAGATCCGCCGTCGAGCTGCCCAACGGCGGATACGGCTGACGGACGACCCGGCGGCGGGGGGGGCAGTGACAGGGGGAGTGAAGTTTCTTCACTCCCCTTGTCACACGGCTCCATAGAACTGCAGGCAAATATGGACGAGATCGTCCATATTGGCCTGTATGCATAGCCGACGGGGCAACAGCGATGAACGAGTGCGGTGCCGCGCATCGTTCATCGCTGGTGCCTCCACACTGCACAATATGAAAGTTATCTCATTCATTAATGAACGAGATCCTTCATATCTTGCAGTCAAATCGCCCAGTGTGTAGGGCCTATAACTCAGGACATTTTAAAGCAATTATCTAAAATACATTATACATTACCTTCAACGGCCTAGGTCAGGAAGTAAATTTACTAGAGTATACTTTGTTTTACTAATACGTGTACATAATACAATTAAAGTGAACCTGTGCTAAATCAAACTGAAGAAATTTGAGACTGAAGACTATTTACTTGTAGTTGAACAGAAAGTGTAATCAATCACAAATCATTGTTTTGCTATCAGAACAGGCTCCAGTTTCGTGCAATGTCTGGATTCGGTAGTAGATATCAGCTATTCCAGTACAATCAGTGATAATTAGCTGATTGGCAGGTCCTTAATCACTTAAACCATTAAATGGAGATGTGTCCAGAAACCATTTAATAAAATAGATGATACTGTTCATTGACAAGCTCAGACATCAGATAATAGAACTATGCAACCTTCTTGCTTAGATTTATTGTTTGCCGTATGACATACAAATTAACTAGAAAAGCAGCATACATGTCACACTCTAAACAGTGAACTTATTTTTCTCTTTACTCTCCTAAGTGGATTACTCAAGGGTGGAGTTAGGGGCCAGGCCACCCCTAGGCACAACATTAATGGACTAATTATTGGGCTCCACCACATACAGTATTATTATTTTCATCAACATGTTGTAATTTAATGATTGCCAGTATAATATAATTAGCTGCTTGGGGTTCTCTCTCTCATTCTACTTCCCTCTGTATCATAAATTAAAAAGTTGAACCAGTGGCGTAACTAGATGTCTGGCGCACCTGGCAAAGTGAATGACTTGTCGCCACTCCCCATACCGCCCCCCCTCCCCCCCACACACACACATACACATAAACCAGAAAACAAAAAAATAAATAGTAATTATAAGTCTGTTACTAGACTTTTTGGTGCCCTGTGCCAAAAAGAAAATTGGCTCCCCTCCATTTTTTTCAATAGGGACATAAGGTGCATGCCTCGTGGGGAAAGAGCATGACAAGACTGATTCCAGAGAAAGCCCATGCTAAGATGCCCCTTCCCACATAAAATATATACATATATATATATATATATATATAATACACACGCATTTATAGACCACTGCAAGAAAATTGATTTGGACACAAATCCTCCTAATACCACAATCATACACTTAACTTGAGAGCCCGTTGTTATTCAGTTACAATCAGGGCCGTAACTAGGTGTGTGCGGAGGGGGCACTGCACATAGCGCTGCAGGGTAGGGGGCGCAGTTGGTGGCACTTGTCAATTATCTGTTTTAATTACTTTCACTTTGAGCTTCCCCGCTTTTTGAAGCCCAGCATCTCCTGACCACCACTGTCTCCTACCCTGACCCCTTCTGTCACTAACACCTATACAACATTTATGAACTCATCTTGAGATTTCTTTGTTATTCAGTCACACTGTCCTTTATTACATTTGAAGATGCTGACATACCCCGGATTTGAGCCCATTGTCTGGGGCATTGCAGTCTGACACTTTATTCATTGAGCTATCTGCCCTTACATAGAAAGCTAGAGAATTCTAAGCTAGAGAATTCTATTTGAAGCTTACCTTGTACTTTGTGAAAAAAATGATCAGCATTGCTGCTGAGCAGATCTATTTATTGTGTGACTGCAAGAGATTGGATGTGTCACTGCACACTACATAGATCTGCTGAATTGCAACACTGATTCTTTTATTTACAAAGTACCAGTAGCTTCATATAGTGTTCATAGTATTTATGCAGGATCAGGCAGCTCAATGAGTAAGGTGTTTGGTTACAGTTCAACAGGTTATAGGTCTGAATCCCGGGTATGGCAGTATATTGTAACTGAATATTAATGACAGGGCCGTAACTAGGTGTGTGCAGAAGGTGCATTGCCCATAGCGCACTTGCCCTGTGGGCGCACCTTCTACATATACCCTGAGTGGCCGCATATCCCTCCCGCTGATGGTCTCCCTCCCGCTCCCCTGTGCCTGGCACCTGTAGCAGCCCCAAGTCAGCAGCAGCGCTGGACAGGATATCCCCCATGTGCTGTGGCGCTCCCGTGGCCTGCCCCCTCTCTGCCTGTGAAGTGTACAGACTCTGCAGAGGAGTCAGTTCTGTACAGGAGCCGGCAACAGTGCAGGAAGAACGTAAACCTCACGTAAGTGCGTACACAGACACTACACTCTACACTATATTACACTACACTATACTACACTCTAAGGGCAGGGGGGGATGTAAGGGGAATCTACCTGCCGTAAAGTGTAAAATGGGGACTCTGACTGCTGTACTGCATAAAAGGGGGACTCTGCCGGCCATAATGTGTAAAAGGGGGACCTATCCTGCCGTAATGTGTAAAAGGGGGAATCTGCCTGCCGTAATGTGTAAAAGGGGGACTCTGCCTGCCACAATGTGTAAAAGGGGACCTATCCTGCTGTAATGTTAAAAGGGGACTCTGCCTGCTGGAATGTGTAAAAGGGGGACTCTGCCTGCCGGAATGTGTAACAGGGGGTCTCTGCCTGCCATAATATGTGTAAGTGGTGCTACTGTGTGGCATATTATGAATTGGTATTATTTTGTGGCCACGCTTCTTCCCCATGAAGCCACACCCCTATATTTTTGGCACACACCTACGGCACGCACTGGCCCTATTTTAAATATGATGTGGGAGGGAGGGCGCCAATGCGGTTTCTTGCACACAGCGCTAAAATGTCTAGTTACGGCACTGGTTACAATACCCTTTATTACATAACACAATTACATATACTGCCATACCCAGGATTTAAACCTATAACCTGTTGCATTCTAATCAAACACACCCTCTTCATATGAAGCTACTCGTACTTTGTAAAAACATAATCAGCATTGCAATTGGGCAGATTTATGTAGTGTGCAGCCACTCATCCAATTCCTTTCAGTCACACACTACATAGGGGGTAATTCTGAGTTGATCGTAGCAGCAAGTTTGTTATCAATTGGGCAAAACCATGTGCACTGCAGATATAACATTTGCAGAGAGAGATAGATTTGGGTGGGTTATTTCGTTTCTATGCAGGGCAAATACTGGCTGCTTTATTTTTACACTGCAATTTAGATTTCAGGCCCTCATTCCGAGTTGATCGCTCACTGCCGTTTTTTCGCAGCGCAGTATCCGTGTCACCTTGCGTGATGTTAATAAGCACACTTTTTGGGGGTATATAGTGAAAAAGTGGCGCATGCGCATGGTACGCAGCGCGCATACGCTAAGTACTTTCACACAAAACTTTGTAGTTTTACCCAAGCTCGAGCGACGTTTTTCAGTCGCTCGAGTGTTCGTAGTATGATTGACAGGAAGTGGGTGTTTCTGGGCGGCAACTCTGCGTTTTCAGGGAGTGTGCTAATAAACGCAGGCGTGCCAGGCAGAAACGCAGGAGTGGCTGGAGAAACGGGGGAGTGGCTGTCCGAACGCAGGGCGTGTTTGTGACGTCAAACCAGGAACTAAACAGACTGCAGTCATCGCAAGATAGGAGTAGGTCTGGAGCTACTCAGAAACGGCATGAATTTTTTTTAGTAGCAATTCTGCTAATCTTTCGTTCGAACTTCTGCTAAGCTAAGATACACTACCAGAGGGCGGCGGCTCAGCGTGTGGACTGCTGCTAAAAGCAGCTAGCGAGCGATCAACTCGGAATGAGGGCCTCAGTTTGAACACACCACACCCAAATCTAACTCTCTCTGCACATGTTATATCTGTCCCCCCTGCAGTGCATATGGTTTTTCCCAACTGCTAACAAATTTGCTGCTGCGATCAACTCAGAATTAGGTCCATAGATCTGCTCAGCTGCAATGCTTATAATTTTTTCACGAAGTACAAGCTAAGTTTCAAATCGAATTCTCTAGCTTAGAATTCTCTAGCTTTCTATGCAAGAGCAGATAGCTCAATGAACAGATTGTCTGACTGCAATGCCACAGGCAATGGGTTTGAATCCCGGGTATGTCAGCATCTTGAAATGGTATAAAGGACAGTGTGACTGAATAACTAAACAAATCTCAAATTGAGTTCACAAATGTTGTATAGGTATTAGCGACAGAAGGGGTTTAGGTAGGAGACAGGGGTGGTCAGGAGATGCTGGGCTTTAAAAAATGGGAAGCTGCAAGTGAAAGTAATTAAAACAGATAATTGATAAGTGCCGCCAACAGTGCCCCTACCCTGCAGCTCTATGGGGGTCATTTCAAACTGATAGCACGCTAGGATTTTTCGGTGCGCTGCGATCAGGTCAGAACTGCGCATGCGTATGCACCGCAATGCGCAGGCGCGTCGTACGGGTACAAAGCGGATCATTGCTGAGCGATGGATTTTAACAAATAATCCATTCAGGGCTAGCGGGGGCGTAGAATTTGAAGGGCGGCACACAGCTCTATATACCCACAGCGTGTGTCTGTCGTCTCAGCACTATGCACCTCTACCGCCAGCTTCCCCTCTGATCTGACTGTGCCATCCCCTAGCCTGTGTGAAGTCTGACCTAGGCAGGAAGAAACCAGAGAAGCTGGTAGTGCACCTTGCTGGCGCACTATGGCAGACTCGGAGGTGAGGGTAAAGCTGCAGTTTGGGATGTGAAGGGGAGCGCCCCTGCAGGTTCTCCTCCCTAATTCATTCTCATCTCAGGTACATATCTCGGGTGGCCGGGAGGAGATGTGCTATGGACGGTGCGTGTACCCACCAGGTCTGCGCACTAGGTGGTGGTGAGTGAGAGGGAGCTGGCAGCAGCTCTCCCCCTGCCCCAGTTACCTTTATCCTACAGAATGATCTGCTACTTACCCTCAGAC
Organism: Pseudophryne corroboree; assembly: GCF_028390025.1. NCBI lineage: Eukaryota > Metazoa > Chordata > Amphibia > Anura > Myobatrachidae > Pseudophryne > Pseudophryne corroboree. The sequence goes on along the minus strand of NC_086449.1, from coordinate 571,017,941 downwards.
ACAGGCTCATCCCTTATACAGCTGCTTTATGGCATGCGTTGTTAGGACAGGGCTTGCTGTATAGCTGGGGTGGTAGTCATGTGACCGCCGGTCGGCTGACCGACAGTCACATGACCTCGTGAGCCCGACGGCTCACTATCCCGATGGTCGGCATGCCGACCAACAGGGACTATTTCCACTCGTGGGTGTCCACGACACCCATAGAGTGGGAATAGAATCCGTGGCGACCGCAGGTCGCCACCGAGCCCGCAGCGTGGCGAGGTGCTGCACTCGCCCTTCCCCGCCGGGATCCCGGCGTCGGTATGCTGCCGGGATCCTGGCGTCGGTAAGGTGACCGGCGGTCAGGAGACCGCCGGTCACCCGTACTACACCCGTATAGCTGATAGAGACATTGCAGTCAGTTGCTGAGCATTGCACTGTACAGCAAAAAAAACACTTGTATACATACTCTGTATAGGGCTTAACAGGTATATGCTTCTTCCATGGCATGCAGTCCCAGCTATTACATTTTCCGACATTAAATATCAATGTTCTGCCATCTTATAATAAAGAATTAATTGTACAACTTGCCAGCTTCCCTGCATTTCTATAGATAGTTGCCAAAAGGATAATTGAAAAAAAGGCAGACTTAGATGGGCCAAGAAGTTCTTATCTACAGTACCGTCAAACACAAGCATTTATTTATTTATATATTTATTTGAAGGTTTGTTTTTTTTTTGGGGGGGGGGGGGGGGGGGGGGGGCTTGTGGGCACCAAAATACTTCCTTGCCCCAGGTGACGAGAATCCTAGTTTTGGCCCTGGCCTAGGCTCCCATAAGATTAGTGACTTTGATATTGTAAAATACATTTTGGTGCTTTTTAACACTCCTGCCACCAACTGCAAGAGAGTGTGATACCACTAAAAATTTTAACATTACATGCCACACTGTGCATGCCCCAAGTCACTTTATGTGCCCTATTTCTGGGCTACCCAGCAGTAACTGCTGACATCACAAAGGCCCTATTATTGGGCTACTCCAGTAACTACTGACATCATAAAGGCACTAATACTGGGCTACTTCCTGGGCTGCCTCTCACTTACACACACACACATGCCTCTCACTTACACACACACACACACACACACACACACACACACACACACACACACACATTCAGAAACGGACACCCCTCCATATATTTGTACGGTAGTGTGTACCCAGACCAGGTGTGTGCTCTGTACATAGGGGCCCATTCCGAGTTGATCGTAGCCCTGCAAAATTTTACAGGGCTACGATCATGTCCATAGACATGCGGGGGGACACCCAGCACAGGGCTATCCCACCCCGCATGTCAGTGCCCCCCCCCCCTTCCCCGCAGAAGTGCAAAAGCATCGCACAGCGGCTATGCTTTTGCACTTTAGGAGTAGCTCCCGGTCAGCACAGCTTTAGCGTGCCGGCCGGGAGCTACTCATCGCTCCCCGGGCCGCAGCGGCTGCGTGTGACGTTACGCAGCCGCTGCGGCCCGCCCCCTGCATGGTCCAGCCACGCCCACGAAACGGCGGGCAAACGCCGCCGTTCCCCCCGCGCGACCACCTCTGCCTCAATCTGCCTCTCACTTACACACACACACACGCCTCTCACACACATACCTCTCACACACACACACATGCCTCACACACACCTCTCACACACATGCCTCTCACACACATGCCTCTCTCACACGCCTCTCACTTACACACACATGCCTCTCACTTACACACACATGACTCTCACACACATGCCTCTCACTTACACACACACCTCTCCCTTACACACACATGCACACGCCTCTCACATACATACACACACACGCCTCTCACTTACACACACACACGCCTCTCACTTACACACACCTCTCACACACATGTCTCTCACTTACACACACACACGCCTCTCACACACATACCTCTCTCACACACACACACACACACACATGCCTCAGACACACCTCTCACACACTTGCCTCTCACACACATGCCTCTCACACTCACACACACACATGCCTCTCACTTACACACACACACATATGCCTCTCTCACACACACACACACACACATATGCCTCTCACACACACTTACACACACACGCGCCGCTCACTTACACACACACACACCTCTCACACACATGCCTCACACATACACACACACACACACATGCCTCTCACACACACACACATGCCTCTCACACACACACACACACACACACACACACACACACACATGCCTCTCACACTCACTTACACACACACAAACACACACACACACACACACACATGCCTCTCACTTACACACATACACACACACACACACCACACACATACACCACACACACACACATACCTTTCATTTACACACACAGTGGCGGTTCTTGCAACGGGCAAGCGGTACTTTTGCCCGGGGCGCCACCTTCCGGAGGGCGCCGGCGCCATCTGGAGGGCGCCGCACCTGGGCAAGATCCGCCACTGTGCCCCCCGCAGTGCCCTGCTGTGCCCCCCCGCTTTGAAGGGAACCAGACGCGTAGCGTCTAGTTTCCCTTCATTGAGAGGACCTTAGTTGTGCGGTGCGCGATGACGTCATCGCGCACCGCACAGCAAAGGTCCTCTCCATGAAGGGAAACTAGACGCTACGGTCTAGTTTCCCTTCGTGTAGAGGACCTTTGCTGTGCGATGCGCGATGACGTCATCGCGCACCGCACAGCATAGTGGCACAGACGCTAGGGGTCATAATTGACCTCTAGTGTCTATGCTGTTCTATGGGAGAGACGTAATAACGTCTCTCCCATAGATCGAAGAGAGGAGAGGAGAAGAGCGGCGCCGCCGGCGGAGGGGGTCTGGATCAGTCACGGGGATGGTAAGTATACTTTTTATTTATTTATTTATTTTCTTTCAGCGTAGTGGCCACGCCCCCAATTGAAGCCACGCCCCCATATTTTGCCCGGGGCGCCACAAGTCTTAGAAATGGCCCTGTACACACACACACACACACACACACACACACACACACACACACCTCTCACACAAATGCCTCTTTTACTTGAACAAAAAACTTTCCTTAAAAACACACACACACCTCACTTAAAAACATGCACACACAAAACACATTGCTTCCAACATTTGTTAAAGCCAGTAACGGATCTTGCCATGGGCAAGCAGGACTTTTGCCCGGGGCGCCGCCTTCCGGAGGGCGCCGGCGCCATCTGGAGGGCGCCGCACCAGGGCAAGATCCGCTGCTGCTGTGCCCACGCTGCCAGCTGTGAAGGGAAACTAGATGCTACGCGTCTAGTTTCCCTTCGTGGAGAGGACCTTTGCTGTGCGGTGCGCGATTACGTCATCGCGCACCGCACATCATTTTAGCAGCGCTACTACTGTACAGGGAGCGCCCCCTGTATGAAGCCACGCCTCCTATTGCCGCCTTGGGCGCAAAAAGCCCCTGAACCGGCCCTGATTAAAGCCCCCCAGTACCCCCAACTACACCTTCCCCACACCCCCCACAGTGCAGCTTGAGGCCAGTGCCTACCTTTGGCTATCATCAGCCTGACGGAGGAGCAGAAAGCTTCACTCGGCTGGCTTGCTTAACTGGAAGGGCCCGGGAGGAGCTGCGCTCTGGAGCTCCACCTAGCTGCAGCCAGTGCCAGCTCTCTCTATATACAGGAGGCAGCTTCCATGTCACTGACACAGCTCCTCCGTCTGCAATAGCAGCGAGCGATTGTCAGGCAGTGGGAGACAGTGGAGGAGATGTGCCCCCTTGTGGTCAGGAGCCCGGTGGCAGCCGACTCCACTGCCTCCCACAGTTCCGCCACTGTATTTTCGACTTCGACAGCTACCTCCAGTAATTACTGACATCACAAAGGCTCTATTGCTGGCATACCCAGCAGTAACTACTGACATCACAAAGGTGGTATTGCTGCACTACACCGCAGTAACTGCGGACATTACAAAGGCCCTAGACAAAAATTTCTGTCAATAGCTCTGGTGCCATATGCCATCTTGAGTGGAGTGTGCTGTGGTCACATATCCCACTCTATCTACCGTATGGATTATGGACAGGAGGGACATGTCATATCTGTCATCACTTCACCCAAGATAGCATACAGTACAATAAAGTGAATATAATTAAGTATTTATGGAAAAATTTTGAATAGCCAATAAAACAAGTGTCGGAGCACATCTACGATCAGATCTGAATTACCCCCTAAGTCCATTTGCTCAAATCAAGGTACATAATGGGGCCACCGCTGAATTTGCACTGAACATGATTGGATATTTTGCGCTTCATAAATGACAACCCTGTCTGGATCACACCCATTATCCAAACTTGCCCAGTTGTAAACTCTTTGAAGAATGGAGAAAAAAGTTACCAAGAAGTGTGATACTCTTTTCCACTGAACACGTTAGCAGCCTCTGTGCAGCTGTGATACTATATCCCAGGCATTCCCAACCGCGGTCCTCAAGGCACACCAACAGTGCAGGTTTTAGTGAGATCCAGGCCTCAGCACAGATGGTTAAATCAAAATAACTGAGGTACTAATTAAGTCACCTGTGTTCAAGCAGGGATAGCACTAATACCAGGACTGTTAGTGTGCCTTGAGGACCGAGGTTGGGAAACACTGCTATATCCCTTTCTTTGTTCTTTGTAGAATGTATTAAGGGGGTCATTCCGACCCGTTCGCACGCAGCGTTTTTTTGCTGCGGTGCGAACGGGTGCGGAATGCGCATGCGCGGCAGGCGCAGTGCGCGTGTGCGATGTTGCCCGGTGACAGGGGTAACCGGGTTACACATCGGATACCGATGGAAGCGGTCGCAGCGGCGACCGCTAAGAAGATTGACAGGAAGGCGTGGATGGGCGTATCCGGACCGTTGGAGAGCATTTTCGGGGAGTGGTGAGCATAACCCAGGCGTGTCCAGCAGAACGAAGGGCGGAGGAGTGACGTCAAAGCCGGGCCCATCATCGTTGGATCCATCGCACAGGGTAAGTATGTCCAGCCCTAGTCTACTTCTGCTTGAAATTTTTTTTTTAGCTTAGCAGGGCTACACAAGCGATCGCAGCACTGCTAAGCTAAAATACACTCCCCATGGGCGTGTACTAGTTGATCACAGCAGCAGCAAAAAGTTGCTGGCTGCGATCAACTCGGAATGACCACCTAAATTCCCTGGGCATGATTAGTTGTGCATAGCTCAGGAACATGCTTGGTGCTTGACAGAACACAAGGTCTGTCAGTCCACTGATATACTTCAGCCTAACTGCAGTCTCCGTGGTTCCTGTTTAGGGATCTTAGCTTGGTCTTATTATGCTGTTTATTCTGCTGCTTTTCCTGTCCTCTGACCACTCTGCTTGCTACCTGTCTTGGACTTTGTCTTGGCTCATTTGCTATTTTATGATTACTTCTGCCAATGGTATCCAAATCATACTTGCCTACCTGACCCTCTCCATGAGGGAGAAAATACTCTGTTCCTGGACTTTCCTGGTAATGTATGATTGCCATCACCTGTGGTAAAACACCTTTCTTATCAATTACCTAGCTCACCACAGGTGATGGCAATCATACATTACCAGGAAAGTCCAGGAACAGAGCATTTTCTCCCTCGTGGAGAGGGTCAGGTAGGCAAGTATGATCCAAATTCCCTAATCTATGGTGTTCCCAAACAAAGTCTCCTCGTTCTCTACAAATTTTCAGTGAAACATCAGGGTTAATTTTACACATGGCACCAATTCTAGCCAAGTAAGCATCAGATTTGAGTAATCACTGTGGGTTAATTGTGTGAGAATTTAAGTAAATTGTAGTTTTGCACAATAAATGTATTGATTTGTGCTTCTCAAATCCAGTCATTGGGACACACTAATACCTTATTCACAATGCCACTTCAACTATTGCCTGGTTACCCTGAGTCCCCCCCCCCCCCCAAAAAAAAACAAAAAACCTCAATCCAACCCGGGTAGCGACCTAGGATCGACATGGGAATCATTCTTGGAAAGGGGCAGTGATAACGGTACGATCAGTGTCATCTGACTTAGGTCCTATTCACAGTATAGGAAGAGCTGGATACCTGGCACTTGGATATGATGTCATCTTCAAGCACCGGCAGAAGACTTAACACTGTACCCAGGTGCTGTATAAATGTCTCTGAATAACCCAGTCAGAGTTGCAGTGTGAAAGGGGTCTGAACCGGATTAGAACCGAGTTTCAAATCCTGGGTCACTCCGGGATTTGGGTGTGACTGAGGTATTACAGTACATGTTTACCATATCTCCTTGCTGGAGCACAGGTGTATTCAGTACTAACAGACACAATTTAAAATATCGCCAGGTGGTTCTAATTATTTCACTTGTGATTTTGGGCTAGGATTTGGTATATATGTTTGACATTCACAATGCCAACATTAATTTTGTCAACACTGAACATGCCGACATGTTCAGAATTGTGACATTGACTATGTCGACACTTATATTATGTTGACAGTGTTAGAACTTTTCCTGTTATTCTGTCCCTAACACTAACCTTAACCCTCATGGAAATGTCAACATTATAACAATGTTTAAATTTTTGGTGCTGACATTAATGTGTTGATATTTTAATTATGTTGACATCATCAGTGTCGACTTCTGCTGTCTACATTGTGAATAGCAACATAACAAATGACAATATGGTGACTGCACAGCCTGTGAGGAGACCTGGAAAACATGCACTGTAATAGGCCCTACACACTTGCCGATATTCTGAAAGATATGAACGATCTCGTTCATAAATGAACGAGAACTCGTTCATATCTTTCAGTGTGGAGACTCCAGCGATGAACGATGTGCGGCCCCGCGCTCGTTCATCGCTGATCTCCCGTCGGCTGTGCATGCAGGCCAATATGGACGATCTCGTCCATATTTGCCTGCACTTCAATGCAGCCGGGTGACGGGGGCAGTGAAGAAACTTCACTCCCCCCGTCACTGCCCCCCCGCCGCCGGGTCGCTCGTCGGCCGTATCGGCCGTCGGGCACCTCGGCGGCGCATCGCCGAGTGTGTAGGGCCCCTTAGTGTGTGCAAAATACTGGATTGGAGAAGCATCTTGAATGTCATGATTCACTTTTATTAAATGCTATATTTTAGTAACAAAGCTCCCAGTATTCCAGTTAACAGAAAAAGACACTTGGGTTAACAGTCCGCCAAACACCCTATTCACCCAACTATGGGGTTTATTTACTAATATTCGTGTTTTGGCCGTTTTGAAGGGTGTTTGAACTCGAATGGTATCGGGTGCATTTTACTGCAACTTTTTGAATCCTGATACGATCATTCACTAAGCTGCCGAGTTTTGCACAATCGTTTTTTCCGATGTCGATGTGATTCGTAATATCAGGCAGTGTTTTACGGGAGTGATGAGTAAAACACTGCCTGAAAAAACACAAGGAATCCCGGCCGGATCTGTGAGATCCGTGCAGGGCTTCATTGTGTACCTTAAATAGTTGATTAAAGTCTTTAAAATTCTGAAAAAAATTGCGTGGGGTCCCCCCTCCTAAGCATAACCAGCCTCGGGCTCTTTGAGCCGGTCCTGGTTGAAAAAATATGGGGGAAAAAATGACAGGGGTCCCCCCATATTTAATCAACCAGCACCGGGCTCTGGGAACTTTGCGGTCAGCGGTGAGGTTACTTTCGGTCAACCGCTGACCGCAAAGTTCCCACCATTGGCTACAATGGAGCGCATAGGGGCTACATTGTATCACTGCCGTGTGCTGCCTGACAGACACTACAGGAGCACACAGCCAATCAGGAGGGTGCCACGACGTGGCGCTCCCTGATTGGCTGAAGGGACCCTCTTTGACAGGAGTCAGGGGGGTTCCTGGCAGTCGGGGAAAGGGGTCCCATGTGTAAACATGGGACCCCTTTCAGTGCGTGGTCGGGTTTCCGTTTTATTTTTTTGCCAAGTACGTGGATTATTCAAAGGTCGGATTCTTCACTGGATTATGTGAGTATAATTTTTTTCAAAGGTACCCCAAGGATTCTACATGGAGAAGAGGACCGAGCCTCGTGGGAACATAGGTAAGTATGTGTGTATGTTGGTGTGCATGTATGTAATAAAGTTGTACTGTCACGGTGTGTGTGTCCTGTTTTTATTGGGGTATTTTTTTAGTAGTAGTACTACAGGTACCAGCGGGCCCGGTTTTCCACCACATGCTGGTACTTGTGGTTCTCCAAGTACCAGCTTGCGGGGGAGTCTTGCTGGGACTTGTAGTACTGCTACTAAAAACAATATTCACAATTTTTAACAAGGCTATCAGCCCCCCATCCGCCGCCCTTGGATGGGGGGGACAGCCTCGGGCTTCACCCCTGGCTCTTGGGTGGCTGGAGGGGGGGGACCCCTCGATTGAAGGGGTCCCCACTCCTCCAGGGTACCCCGGCCAGGGGTGACTAGTTGGGTATGTAATGCCAGGGCCGCAGGGACCAGTATAAAAGTGTCCCCAGGCTGTGGCATTATGTACCTGGCTAGTGGAGCCCGGTGCTGGTTTTAAAAATACGGAGGACCCCTACGCTTTTTGTCCCCCGTATTTTTGGAACCAGGACCAGGCGCAGAGCCCGGTGCTGGTTGATTAAATATGGGGGGCCCCTGTCATTTTTCCCCCCATATTTTTTCAACCAGGACCGGCTCAAAGAGCCCGAGGCTGGTTATGCTTAGGAGGGGGGACCCCACGCAAATTTTTTTTCTGTTTTTACAGTAACCAGACCCTTTCCCATAGATAACCATGCACAGATCTCACTGATCCGTGCATGGTTATCCAAACTCGACTGGAAAAAACAGGTCTATTTTTTTGCTGCTTTTTTTTTTAACGAATCGAAAAAAAACAGACCCGCACTTGAGCACTCAGAAACTAACACCCAAATACGAATGAATAGTGAATGCCCATATTCTATGAAATAACAGCCGCGTTTGACCGATGGTCTATTCATTCGTATTTCGGAACGTTGTTATTCAAACCATTACGAATAGACCAGATACTGCCGAGATTGGTGCTTAGTGAATTCCCGGATTGGGACTTAGAAAAAAAAAACACAAATCGTCCAAACTCGGATTTTTTGTAAATACTGGCCCATGACACAATCTAAGGATGCTCATATTTGCCTGCTGTTCCTGATGTCATGCTTACATATCAAGAAGCTCTTCCACTTAGGGCACTGCAAATTGGGACTATTAGTTAATTAAGTTAATGTTAAATAACTGTTAATCTAACCCCTTACAACTTGAAGAAGATGAGGCAGCCATAGTGTATGAGCTCAGTAGTAAATCTAAGTAATCGCTCTCATACTGTCAGGTTCTGAGTTTGTAACGTACTTGGACATGGGGCCGGAGGGCAAGACTGGCTGTTACGAGAGGGAATGAAAATAGGAGAGTCAATGATACTTCTCCTAATTCAGAATCACCTATATAGCTATGGAATTGTGGTAGCAATACTTAACAACTTAGAACAAAGAGTGCATATTGTCACTGGCCTAGACTGAGGGTGTTGTGAACTCGGGGATTCTTCCGATGGTTGGAAAGAGGAACCACAACTGAGCTGGAAAAGGGGAGGCCTAATATAGGATTTCCTCATACAGGACGCTGACAGTGGAGTTTGATGAAATATTGAAGAGCTTTATTGCAGGGAAAAACAACTTAAAGTCAAATGCCAAAAATGGATAAATGAGGGAAATGTCCAGACCCACTGAAGGGTTTTGTGAGCAGTATTAGAGATGCTGGTAATTGAAGAAACTGTGGGTGATGTTTAAAAGTCACTGATAAGTTGAGGAACTTATAAATGATGATTAAAGGCACAGATGGATGAAGAACTTGTGAGCGGTGACAGAGACGCTGATGATGTGAAGAACTGAAGTGTAAGGGTTTAAGACGCTGTTGATTTGTAGAACTTGTGAACGGTGACTGAGACGCTGGTGATGTGAGGAACTGAAGTGCAGGGGTTTTAGACGCTGTTGATTTGTAGAACTTGAGAACGGAGACTGAGACGTTGATGATGTGAGGAACTGAAGTGCAGGGGTTTAAGACGCTGTTGATTTGCAGAACTTGAGAACGGTGTCTGAGACGCTGACGATGTGAGGAACTGAAGTGCAGGGGTTTTAGTCGCTGTTGATTTGTAGAACTTGAGAACGGTGTCTGAGACGCTGATGATGTGAGGAACTGAAGTGCAGGGGTTTAAGACGCTGTTGATTCGCAGAACTTGAGAACGGTGATTTAGGCCCGCAGCCACGCTGATTCCTAAGAGCACTGGTGACTGGAACGCAGAGAGATATACCGGCCGCTGAATACACTGGAACCGGTGCAGCGAACTGGCAGCTGGAAATGCCGGAGACACTGGAGTACAACTGCAGAGATCCTTGCCGGGAACAAGAGCGCTGGCATCTACGTCAGGGAAAGACGATACTCAGGCACTGAAGCTCTGTCCGGCGTCTGACTTTGAATCTCCCGCCAGCGCTGCATTGGCGGAGCAGTCTGATGACGTCACCTGCCCTCCGTCCACGTGATGCCGGGTGTCATGGCGGCGCCCATGCCCCGGAGAACCGCCAGGAGCCACGCCAGCCAGACGCCGGAGCCCGTGGCCCACCGAAGGCAAAGGCCACAACACCGACCAGCAGACACGCAGGGGTAAGCGCGGCGAACGCCGCCTCTGGTGTGTGACAGTACCCCCTCCTCCAGAAGTGGCCCCTGGATACTTTCCAGGTTTTGTTGGATGTCTGGAATGGAACATCCGCACCAGTCGGGGAGCCGTAACTTCAGTAGCTTTGACCCAGCTCCTTTCCTCGGGGCCAAAACCTTTCCATTCCACCAAATACTGTAGATTCTTGTGAAGATAGCGAGAATCAAGAATAGCTTTGATCTCAAAGTCCGTACCCTCTTCAGCCTCTGCAGAGGTTGGCCTTGGGGACTTGGAATGAAACCGGTTCAAAACAAGAGGGCGAAGAAGAGAGACATGGAAGGAATTTGGTATCCGGAGATGGGAAGGCAATCCCAATTTGCAGGCAACCGGATTCAAGACTTGTAACACGGGATAAGGACCAATGGACCTTGGAGCGAACTTCATAGTGGGCACCTTTAAACGGAGATTGCGGGTAGAGAGCCATACCCTGTCACCAACCTTGTATTGAGGAGCTGCCCGTCGCTTCCTATCCGCAAAGAACTTATAGCGACTGGAAACTCTCTTGAGGTTGGCATGAACTCGACTCCAGATTTGACTGAAATGCCGGAGAGTAGAGGCTGCAGCAGGAACTTCTTCTGGAGGACAAATGGGTAATTCCGGAACTTGGGGATGAAATCCGTAATTAATGAAAAATGGAGACTCACCAGTCGAGGAGTGATATAGATGATTATGGGCAAACTCGGCCCAAGGCAACAACTCCACCCAATTATCTTGTAAGGGGGAGAGGTAAACACGGAGAAAAGTCTCTAAATCTTGATTGACGCGTTCAGTTTGCCCATTGGTCTGTGGATGGTAAGCAGATGAAAACTTGAGTTTTATTTGTAGAGCCGTGCAGAGGGCTCTCCAGAATCTTGCTGTAAACTGTACCCCTCGATCCGAGACTATTTCCAGAGGTAACCCGTGCAGGCGGAAGTGTTCCCGAATAAATAACAAAGCCAACTTAGAAGCTGATGGTAATCCGGTCAACGGAACAAAATGTGCCATCTTAGAGAATCGGTCGATAACCACCCAGACGGTGTTATGACCCTTAGAAAGAGGTAGTTCAGTAACAAAGTCCATAGAGATATGAGTCCAAAGCCTCTTAGGAATGGACAGTGGGTGCAACAATCCCGCAGGAGGCAGACGAAGAGTTTTGTGCTGAGCACATTGAGGACACGAGTTGACATACTCTTGAACGTCCTTCTTCATAGTGTCCCACCAGTAAGATCTTCGTAGAAATTCCCACATCTTTTGAACTCCCGGATGGCCAGAAAACTTGGAAATGTGAGCCCAATGCAACAATCTTGGTCGAAATTTAGCTGGCACAGGCATTCTTCCAGGAGGAGGACCCAACGCAGTGGGAGCCGCAGAAATAGAGACAGGACTGAGGATCAACGCCTTTTCAACGGTATTCTCCTCATCCGAAGCCATTAAGGAACAGGATAGGGCATCCGCCTTGGTGTTAAGAGTTCCAGCCCGGTACTTAATGACAAACGAAAATCGAGCAAAGAAGAGCACCCATCTTGCTTGACGGGGATTCAAGCACTGGGCCGTCTTGACATACAGTAAATTCTTGTTATCCGTGAAAATCGTAATTAGGTGTTTAGCACCTTCCAAAAGATATCTCCATTCTTCTAAGGCAGATTTTATTGCCAACAGCTCTTTATCTCCAATGGTGTAATTTAATTCAGCAGGGGAGAACTTGCGAGAATGGAAACCACATGGATGTAACTTCCCATCTGGAGCGTACTGCGAAAGTACGGCACCTATGCCTACCGTAGAAGCATCAACCTCCAGAAAGAATGGTTTTAGAAAGTCTGGTTGCTGAAGTACCGGAGCGGTCATAAAGGCTGCCTTCAACTGGGCGAACGCTGCTACAGCTTCAGAAGACCAATGGCTTGGGTCAGCCCCTTTCTTGGTTAGGGCAGTAATAGGCGCCACAATAGTAGAGAAACCCCTTATGAATTTCCGGTAGTAATTTGCGAACCCTAGAAATCATTGCACTGCTTTCAAGGAAAGAGGCGGAGTCCAGTCCCGAATGGCAGAAAGTTTCTCCGGATCCATACGCAACTCCGTACCTGAAATAATGTAGCCCAGAAATGGAATAGATGGGACCTCAAAGGTGCACTTGGAAATCTTGCCGTAAAGACGGTTCTCTCGCAACCGAAGGAGTACCTCCTTAACTTGTATTCTGTGCTCAGAGAGATTCTTTGAAAATATCAGGATGTCATCCAAATATACCACCACATTTAGGTATAACATGTCCCGAAAGACTTCATTAATGAATCCCTGGAAGACGGCGGGGGCGTTGCTGAGGCCAAACGGCATTACCAGGTACTCATAATACCCGTCCCTAGTATTGAAGGCCGTCTTCCATTCGTCCCCTTGTCGGATACGTATCAAGTTATAAGCTCCCCTTAAATCGAGCTTAGTGAAGACTCGAGCTCCGCGAACTCTATCGAAAAGCTCCGTGATGAGCGGCAGAGGATACTTATTCTTAATGGTGACTTCATTTAGACCACGATAATCGATACATGGCCTCAGGCCTCCATCTCTTTTCTTCACAAAGAAGAAGCCTGCTCCCGCTGGGGAAGTAGAGGGGCGGATGAATCCCTTCTGCAGATTAGACTTGATATATTCTGACATGGCTTGAGTCTCAGGTACTGACAAAGGATAGGTACGACCTTGAGGTGGCATTTTCCCCGGAATGAGCTCAATAGGACAGTCCCAGGGTCTATGCGGTGGTAACTTATCGGCCGCCTGTTCCGAGAAGACATCTGTAAACTCCCGATAAGCCTCTGGAATAAGCTCTACGCCCGACTTGGATGATGCACGAAGCGGGTAGACAGGAGTAAGACAATTCGAGTGACAGAATGGACTCCAAGAAATTATCTGTGTCGACCTCCAGTCGACGTGAGGGTTGTGAAGCTTGAGCCAGGGAAGACCAAGGACGAGATCGTGAGACATCTCCTGAATCACAAGGAACTCCAGATGTTCTTGGTGCAAAGCTCCCACTTGCAGCTTGATTGGCATAGTACGACTTGTAATCAGAGCATTAGGAATTTGGGTACCATTAATAGCAGTTATCATAATAGGTCGTTCGACCGACTGTAACTTCAAACCCAGATTCTGGGCGCAGGAAAGGGAAATAAAATTCCCTGCAGCTCCTGAGTCCAACAGTGCCTTAACGGTTTTGACTTCAGACTCAGAAAACAGAGATACAGAAAGTAGACAGTCCACTGCCGGAGAAGATTGAGAAACAACCCCTAGCTTGACTTCTCCAGAACAAGCTAGGACTGCCCGTTTCCCGGGCGAGACTTGCAAGACTTGAGGAAATGATCCGCGGCTCCACAGTAGAGGCAAAGTCTACCCTCACGCCGACGCTGACGCTCTTCTGGGGACAGCCGAGACCGATTAATCTGCATGGGTTCGTCTGGACTGGAATAAACTGTTTGCTTAGAAGGAAGAGATCGGAGTCTCAACCGGTCTGACCGACTACGTTCACCACCTCGTTTCTGCATACGAAGATCCACCTTTACACAGAGCGAGATCAACTGTTCCAAGGAATCTGGCAGATCTCTAGAAATCAATTCGTCTTTTAAACGATCCAAGAGCCCGTTCCAAAAAGCAGCCCGAAGGGCATCATTATTCCAGCTGAGTTCAGAAGCTATAGTTTGAAAGTGAATTACATACTGTCCCACTGTACGAGAGCCTTGTCGAACTCGGAGCAAGTCAGCTGAGGCAGCAGTCGTCCTGCCAGGCTCATCAAAGATCCTTCGGAATGACGCCAAGAAGTTGGTATAACTAGAAACTAACGGATCTGATCGTTCCCACAACGGTGACACCCACTCCAACGCTGAACCCTCAAGCAAAGAGATAATGTATGCCACTTTAGACCGATCAGTAGGGAAGTTATGTGAGAGGAGTTCGAAATGTACCTCACACTGATTGAGGAATCCGCGGCAATTTTTCGGATTCCCGTTATAACGAGGAGGAGTGGGAAGCTGAAGGCGTGACCTGGTTCCAGACAAGGAGGAAACATTGCCAGAGACAACCACTGGAGCGGATACTGGAACTGGAGCTGGAACCACTGAAGCCAGCGAAGTCTGGATTTGATCCAGCCGGCCAGATAACTCCTGGAGATAATGCATCACCTGATTCTGTGCTGCTTCCTGACTCTGTACTCGGGAAACCAGGTCCTGCATGGCGCTTGCCTCTGGGTTCCGAATTCCCGGGGCCATGGGGCCTGAGTATACTGTCACTGGCCTAGACTGAGGGTGTTGTGAACTCGGGGATTCTTCCGATGGTTGGGAAGAGGAACCACAACTGAGCTGGAAAAGGGGAGGCCTAATATAGGATTTCCTCATACAGGACGCTGACAGTGGAGTTTGATGAAATATTGAAGAGCTTTATTGCAGGGAAAAACAACTTAAAGTCAAATGCCAAAAAGGGATAAATGAGGGAAATGTCCAGACCCACTGAAGGGTTTTGTGAGCAGTATTAGAGATGCTGGTAATTGAAGAAACTGTGGGTGATGTTTAAAAGTCACTGATAACTTGAGGAACTTATAAATGATGATTAAAGGCACAGATGGATGAAGAACTTGTGAGCGGTGACAGAGACGCTGATGATGTGAAGAACTGAAGTGCAAGGCTTTAAGACGCTGTTTGATTTGTAGAACTTGTGAACGGAGACTGAGACGCTGATGGTGTGAGGAACTGAAGTGCAGGGGTTTTAGACGCTGTTGATTTGTAGAACTTGAGAACGGTGTCTGAGACGCTGATGATGTGAGGAACTGAAGCGCAGGGGTTTTAATGCGCTGTTGATTCGCAGAACTTGAGAACGGTGATTTAGGCCCGCAGCCACGCTGATTCCTAGGAGCACTGGTGACTGGAACGCAGAGAGATATACCGGCCGCTGAATACACTGGAACCGGTGCAGCGAACTGGCAGCTGGAAATGCCGGAGACACTGGAGTACAACTGCAGAGATCCTTGCCGGGAACAAGAGCGCTGGCATCTACGTCAGGGAAAGACGATACTCAGGCACTGAAGCTCTGTCCGGCGTCTGACTTTGAATCTCCCGCCAGCGCTGGATTGGCGGAGCAGTCTGATGACGTCACCTGCCCCCCGTCCACATGATGCCGGGTGTCATGGCGGCGCCCATGCCCCGGAGAACCGCCGGGAGCCGCGCCAGCCAGACGCCGGAGCCCGTGGCCCACCGAAGGCAAAGGCCGCAACACCGACCAGCAGACACGCAGGGGTAAGCGCGGCGAACGCCGCCTCTGGAGTGTGACACATATTGAGAAACTGATTGATAAATCGGTGACATGTCAACATGTGTGTTTGAAATGATAGCTATAGGAACTCGAATACTCAATAGCAGCTCTAAACAGAGATTGTATGATGAAGGAAACTACCTGTAGGAGGCTAGCTATAGCAGACATGACTGGCCAGCAGACATGCCCAAGCCAGTAAATCGGCATTGCCCAATGGGGTAAGAGGGTCTAAGTACAGTACCAGATTTGTGACACATAGGTCTCTGCACCAGTAGAGCTTACAGTCAAAATTCCTTAGTAAAGAAGGAGGTGGGGGGGGGGGGAGACTGGGGGCTGGGCTGCACACCCTAATTTTAAACATAAGATGTGCTAACTTGCTGAGACTTGTAGTGTCACTCAGAAAAAAAGAAAATGCACGTGCACACTCTAAGCACTAAGAACACTGGTAGTCAGAATAGTTAATTTAACATGGAGTGATATTGAGGTTCTAAGAACAATTTTTAGCCAAAAATGTGGTTTCACTTACCACGGCCAGGTGACCTCATCAGGTGGGTCCCTAACATCCCTAATACTGACATATTAAATAAATGTATCCAGGTCTTACCTATTGTAGTGCCAGGGGCGGATTGGGAACATACTAGTGGCCCCACATGGGCAGCACCAGAGGTGTAAGGTCTAGCCATGGGCCATGGCAGTAGCACCCTCCCCCCAAGACTTTCCAGATAGTGGGGATGTCCAGCATCAAGGGGAAGTTAAAAGGAAATAAAATTAAATATTATGAGCACATTATATGATACACCTTTTAGAATTTAGGAAACTATAAATTCTTTAGAAAGATATATTTTTTTGCTTATTACACCAACCATATCCCAATCACTATTCACACAATCTTATATGTCAGCCAAGCAGGCAGACAGAGCATACACTAGATCATCTGCAATCACAGGCTAAGTGGCAAAGTCATTTTCACATATGCAAATTGTTTGGCATCTTATTCATTATGTCTATAAATAGGACCACATGTCCTCAAACAAAACAGGCCCAGCGGGTGCGTCGGCCCACCGGGAATCTTCCCTATAGACCCTATGGCCAATCCGCCTCTGTGTAGTGCCCTTTCTAATATGCATACAGCAAATGCAAGGAACATACTAATTAAAAACACTGTTTTGAATAGGGGGAAGTCTAATTATGACACCCTGTATACATACATTAAAATGAACTATAACAAGACCATAACAAGAGAGCACTATTTATGATAAAGTCTGAATTATAACAGAAAGGAAAATTTTCATCCGCACCAGAGACAGTACTATTAATTTCCACTTCAGGTAGTGGTGGTCCTATTTTGCAGGACTGTGATCTCTTGTTGATTATAACCACTTTTATGGGTGCTACCCTCTGATTAAACAACAGCTTAAAGGAATTTTACAAAGAGAAAAATAATCGGATTTGGATGGGTGCACTCCATCCCTTTAAATTTTATTGTTTAAAATACAGTTTATTAAGTTTATTTAAAAATTTAGGTATTACCATGCCACCCTTTTCTGATAACCTGTGGGGCTTGTGTGTTTATGACTGTTCAGCCTATTGCTAGGCTGAGTAAAGCAAAGTATTAAAGAGAATAAATAAATAAAAAAGAGAAAAATGTGACAGACATTGTGTGATGCAGAATATATATGTGTTAGTGAATAAAGTGTTAAAAATATATAACTTGTATTCTGTTCTTTCTTGTGGATATTATTTTTTTATTTTTGACATCCCCTAATGATACTTGTGGCTCTTGTTATTTGTACTTGAAAGCTGAGAGCCAATTCTTTACATGCAGAATGTTACCCTACTAGTTGATACTTTTGTATCCACAGTTGTTCATACAGCTTGCTGTATGGAGAGTTAAATCTCCTTTACAAGCACTCTGTGGGATATGGCTACAATTGTATCAATTTTAAGAGAAACTTAGTTTACGAAAGCAAATGATCAGGTTATGTATATGCGTGTTAATACTATGATTTAAGGTCCTGCAATGCTTTTTTTTTAACAAGTTTAAAGGCTATACTGCACTGGCTGTCTATACAAATAACTGACAGCTCTTTAATGGGTTGATATTAAAAAGATGTAATTTTTAGATGATTGTATTATACACAGAGCTTTTATTAGCCTGCTATACAAACAGGTTTCATTCAAACAGAATCCCCTCTATGTGCGCTTACTATTTCTTGCGTACACAGATTTATAACTGTACAATATTGCCACACTTTTATGTAGGACTTTGTATCTTCCTAATAGGATTTGTGTATATGCCGCTACCGTAAAGGTGGGCGTCCCCACTCGCACGAGAACAGCTAGGGCTATGATAACTCGTGTAATATTCCGTGATGAATGCCCCCGCCGTCGACACCTACAGTGACTGTAATGACACGGTAAACATGCACAAAATTACATCAAGCCTATGATGGTTTGAGGGATGTATTCATCATAATTAAATCCTAGAACAGGTACAATGCTACCCTATGCGCATTTCGCTTTCCCAAAGCTTAGTCAGGGCTATAGTGATTGAATTATCCCTGCAATTACAAATTCTACATAGAACTATAAATATGAGTTCTTGAACTTCTTATCTTGTTGAATATTTTTTTTTTTTAAAGATACAGTACATGTTAACCAATGGCTAATATATGATCCTATAAATGATTGCCAGAAAAATAAACAAAACACATAACACCACCACTATCCATTATTATAAATGCCACATGTGAAGACTCCTATTTGTAAACTGATCATCATTTTTAAACTCATACGGTCAATCCTATAAACATGTTCTAATTGTTGGGCCCACCAATAAATCTGGAAAGGTCCACTGTACTGTGAGAAATTCCAAATACCGTCAGCCATCCCTGATTGGCTGCTGCCAGTGCACAAACCAATCACGGCACGCGGGTCAGATGTCAATAAGAGCGGCCAAGCCCCTATTTCTAGTAAATGAACACAAAGGAACGGAAGAAGGGTCGGGTAAAGTAGGTATATGAAGATAGTGTTTTATGATTTCTATTCTTATTTAGAATGTATTATTTTCAGGCTTTTTTCATATTATCATTTCTATTTTTATCAATCTGTTTTGCTGTGTAAAACGCTGCTCCTTTTATTTCCATAATTAATTTTCAGTCCATTAAAGTGTAAATTTTCCCATTTTTCCCTTATCACCTCCAAACGTTCTTGTTATATTGGTTGCCTTTTGTTTCAAGACTTAGGGGTCTATTCATGTAGAAAATGAAATCAGAATTGCTACTTATCACTATACATCGCATCGCTTCGATGCGATGTATAGCCGTGATAAGTAGCAATTCATGTATACTTACCCTTCCGTCGATGCGCTGCGGTGTCTGGGGCTCCCGCGGTGACGTCTTCTCCGGCGGTCCCTCCCTGCGATGCGCGGAGTCCAGCGACGATCCCTTTGCGCATGCGCAGCTCAGTGACCTCCCGGCAGGCCGCAGTGGTTGCTGGGAGGTCGGGGGGCGGAGCCAGCACGAGGTGCCGAGCAGCGATCAGGGAAGCATTGAGCTTCCCTGATGTCTTCGCACCGCAGTTCAGGTTACGCCGTCCTCAGATGGCGAACCTGAACTCCATGGAGAAGCGGAAAGCAGAGCTTTCCGCACCTTCATGAATCGCACTCACCATACAAAGGTATGGTGATGCGATTCAGGCACAGAGCGGGGGTACCGCTGGAGAAGTCAGAGACTTCTCCACGGTAACCAGCTCTGTGAATTGCGGTAAGCAGAGAAAAGCCCTGTTTACCGCAAAACAGGGCTTTTCTCTGCTTCGTGAATAGACCCCATAGTAAGACTTTTAAGACTATTTAAGCATTTTCTTAGTGCACGTGGGCACAAATAGAATATGCATATGTCCACATTATTTTTTTTCCACATCTTTGGACATGATTCAACTCAAAGACAATTGAATAGCGCCAGGAATTAGTTTCAGGGGCTATTCAATACAGTGCCCTATGACACCCGACAACGGGATTTCTGCTGGTGCGATGCTGATTTCTGACCTTAGTGCTGTGGAAGCAGACAGTGTCGTGCCGGGCACTTAAATCGAAGAATGCAGGTTCTCCTGACAAAACACCCTATTTAGACCGGCAGAACGGGCATTCTCAGACTTACCACTGCACTGTATTGATAGCCTCTGGAGCTAATTCCCAGTGCTATTCAGCTGTCTTCGAATTGAATCGTGCCCATTGACGTATGACTCCTTTCGCCTGGGAAGGCAGTACAAGTTGTGTTCATGTAATTGCGAATCAACTAGTCTGGTATGCTTGTCAGAAGACCTATCACTTGGGATGCTGATGCTGATCAATGGTGATGATAACTATTAGGCGCATTATCTAGTAA
Organism: Pseudophryne corroboree; assembly: GCF_028390025.1. Lineage (NCBI taxonomy): Eukaryota > Metazoa > Chordata > Amphibia > Anura > Myobatrachidae > Pseudophryne > Pseudophryne corroboree. The sequence continues at coordinate 570,997,611 of NC_086449.1, read as the reverse complement.
GTTCTACTTGTCATTAATTAAATTAATTAACATCAGGGACGTGCAGTCAGGGGAGGCAGTGCCTCCCCTGTCATTAATGATTAAGATAATACAAAGAAGATGCATATGACACATATTCTGTGTCATATGTATCTTCTTAATATTATTCTTTGCATTGCTCCCCTCTGTATGTGTTTGGGAGGCACCAATCGTGGTGCCTCCCGTTGTCACTGGGGAAAGTATGGGGAGCGGGGGGGCGGGCACGGGCGGGGACTAGCCATGGGCTGTAAAAGCCCATTGAAAATATATGGGAAAGCGGCACCGCTTTCCTACAGGGACGTGCTTTCAACCTATGAAAGCACGTCCCTGTCAGTGAGGCCACAGTGATTGGCCAGCGGATCCGTCACTGGATCCGCTGTCAATCACTGTGTCTGCGACGCTGGCGGAGGAGGTGCGGGCGGCTGGATGCAGCGATGGTGCGGGCGGCGGGATGCGGCGGTGGTGCGGGAGGCGGCTGTGCGGGTTGCGGCGGCGGTGCGGCGGTGGAAATTTACCTTTATCCTGCAGAGTTTGGCAGCGGAGCGGTTCCAGTTTCAAAAATGGCGCCTCAGCGTCATTTTTGAAATTCAAGATGGCCGCCGCGAGCCAATCACGGCTCGCCGCGTCATCGACCCGCCCCCTCCGGCTGACTTATATAAGTCAGCGCGAGGCGGAGGAGAGTCAGTCCGACGGCGGAGGAGGAGCAGTGAAGAGCTCCTGAAGAGAGAAGATGCCGGAAGTCCTGGCTGGGCGGCGGCTATGCAAAAGAGCTTAGCAGCCACCGCCCACCAGGTGTAGACGCTGGAAGCCCTTGGGGGGGTGGCGCCCCCCAGGTGAAGACGCCGAAAGCCCTGGGAAGGCGGCGGCCACGCAAAAGAGCTTAAAGGCCGCCGCCCCCAGGTGAAGACCCAGTTTAATAAAGCTTATTTTCAAGACGTGTGGTGTTTTATTTTAATATTTTCTTTACAGGTGGACTACAGGTGCCAGCGGGCCCTTTATGTCCGGGCATGCTGGCACTTGTGGTTCTCCAAGTGCCAGCATGCTGGGGCAGGCTTGCTGGGACCTGTAGGCTACCTGTAAAGAACAATATTACTATTCTTTGCAGGTGGACTACAGGTGCCAGCAGGCCCTTTATGTCCGGGCATGCTGGCACTTGTGGTTCTCCAAGTGCCAGCATGCTGGGGCAGGCTTGCTGGGACCTGTAGGCCAACTGTAAAGAACAATATTAACACACAATGAACCCCGCACCCACCGCCACCAGGGGTGCGGGGCATAGCACTGGGCTATCAGCCCAGTGCTGGTTATTGCTCGGGAGGGGGGGGGCCCATTTTTATTTTTTGGGGTTCCCACTTTCCGAGGAATTCCAACCCTGGGCTGACTGGCTGGGGGGGCAGATTAATGTTATGGCAGGGGGACACCCAGTGGCGTAAGTTTGTCCCAGTTGCCCGGAGGCAAGATAAATATTGGTGCCCCCCAATTTCCTATATTAAGATAAATATATGTATGTATGTGTGCGTATATATGTGTGTGTGTGTGTGTGTGTGTGTGTGTGTGTGTGTGTGTGTTTATGGACTGTTCTGAAAAATATTTATATACTGTATTTATACATTTAATTGTCTTTTATTTTAAATCACATATTTCTTAGCAGTCATACCCAGGATTAGAACCCATGACCTGTTACACTGACAGCAGACACTTTACTGATGTAGTTATTTGCTCCTGTAGAGGAAGCATGATAATTCTAACTATATGAAGTTACGTGTAATTGTCAGAGAAGTATCTTCATATAGTTAAAATTCTCATATTTCCTATACAGGAGCAAACAGCTTCATCGGTAAGGTGTCTGCTTCCAGTGTACTAGGTTGTGGTTTCTAATCCTGGGTGTGACACTTGTAAAATGTGTATATTCAGTATATTAAAGAAGGTGTGATTTGTAAGGTGCAGGGACCAGTAAGGAAGTTGGTCACTGAAAAGACAGCTGCAGCCATAGGCGTGCGCACAGGGGGTGCCTGGTGCGCACAGGCACCCCCTAATGTTCGGCACCCCCCTCACACACGCCTGCTGCCGCTGCAGTGATCGCTAAGCCTGCCTATTGTAAACCCCGTCCCCCCGCCCGCTGCTCCTGCCACACGGTCTGACAGCCGGCTGGGGGATGGGTTATTCATTCATATAGATGGGTCGTGTAATCCTCCTCCCTGCTCCTTCTAACTGCGCGATGTGACGTGATGATGTCACACCGCGCGCATACCTGCCCGCGCTCCTGCTCTCTTCTCATTGTGTTTATGCCAACGCCACAGCCGCAACGCTTCGTTTAGGAGGAGGTGAAGAAAGTTCAAATTCATCCAAATAAGGACAATCTATTACTCAGCAGAGAGACAGAAAGAGTACTGTGACTGAGTGAATGACATTAAATTGTAATAGGTTTAAGTAAATTGCTCCTGCTATACCTGCTCCTGCTGGGGAAAGAGAGGGGCCAGCCAGGGGAGAATATACAGTTGAGTATATTATTATTAATAATGTATTATTATTATTATTACTTATATTACACAGTAAATCATATACTGTGTAATATAAGTAAAAATAATACATTATTAATAATATATATGTTTCAAAAGATTAGGATATAATATATGGTAGTATATGCAAATGTAACATATATTAAACAAATTATATATATATATTTATGCATATATGGTATGCCGTTAAAATACCGCCCGTCGGGAGCCCGGCTGTCTCAGTACTAACACCGGCATCCCAACAGGGGTCCTATACCGCTGCCGGAATACAGGCAAAGTAGGTGATTCCCCCTTGTTGGTGTCCACGGCACCTATAGAGGGAGAGCCTGCAGTGTGGCAAGCGCAGCAAGCCCGCAAGGGGCTTCGTTGCGCTCATGGCCCTGCCGGCATTCAGGCGCATGGGATGCTGATGACGGTTTACTGACATTCAGCATCCCATGCACCGGCATCCCATACCGATCCCATATATATATATATATAACACGAACAATGAGGCGGCACTCGGAGTCTTCTGTAAGTGCAATTTAATGCTTTAGTGTATAGTGTGTGTATGTGTATATATATATATATATATATATCCGTATGGTCCGGCTCTCCTTCTGATTGCAGTACCCGTCCGGGTGCCCTCACGTACATGTATTCACACAAATCTCCAAGTGCGGCACTCCTGGACTTATCAAATAAATCACGGCTCAGACAGGCAGGTATATATAACATTTAGGAACAAGACAGGTGGCACTCTGCAGTCTTGAAATGATTGATTATCCATAGTACTTTATTCGCCTACGTTTTGGGGTCCAGCCCCGTCATCAGGGACAAGCCTGCAACATATAACAAACAATACAATTACAACTAAATATATATATATATATATATATATATATATGTATATATATATATATATATACATATATATATATATATATATATATATATATATATATATTTCGGATAAGCAGCACTCACCTGAAAATACATATACTTCCCTGGTGCCCTCCTGGGTGTCCTCTAGCATGAGGTCCAATCTATATATATATATATAAACACATTTACTACACCACTTCGGGGGCCATGATATAGATTTTTTGTATTATGTATTATCCAGGTCCAAACCGCCTATATGTGGCTGTTGCTACACATTGCAATATGCAATCGTATCTCTTGGGTGTATTAATAAGCACAGGCAGGGACAGGGGCTCTGTAAAGGAGCCCATCCCTGTGATGTGCTCAGCCAACTGCCGGGGGGATGTCTAGCATGCGCACCAAGCATTACCGTACATGCAGTCATCACTTCTGGGGAGGGTACCAGGGGGAACCCTCAGATGGCTGAGATTGCAGTGAGTAGCCAATAGGCTACACTGGACTACAGCCATTTTCAGTTAGCGGTAGCCAATATTGGGAAATCCCTATATTAGTTTACATTGAGTGCCAATATGTGGTGCTAGACACGCCCAGTAGGTGGTGTTAGCGACACCCAATAGGCGGGTCTAGACACGCCCGTCCAATCGTGCACCCCCTAATAAAATGTTCTGCGCACGCCTATGGCTGCAGCTATCAATTAACTGCATTCAATGGTGTCACAGAATGGGAGGAGAGGTGCCCCCCTTCAGAGCAGGAGCCCGGCGGCAGGTGACTCCGTTGCCTCCCAGAGTTCTGCCTCTGGGGACACCACACTGAGTGTCTCCCCTGCTATGGCATTACTCCCCCTGGCTGGTTCTGCCTAGTGCTGGTTTTACTGATGTGTTGGGGGACCACACTATTTTTTTTTCGGGGGGGGGAGGGGGGCTTGTTAGCTGCCAGTGCCTCCCCAACCAGTGATCTCACCGCACGTCACTGATTAACATCCATCTATTCACATTAACTAATTGTCATTTCTATACAGACTGCTGTAAGCAAGTTGATTTGCATTTAGGGAGAGTGGATGAAACCTTGGAGAGAGATAAAGTACCAACCAATCAGCTCTTGTCATTCTTCAAACATATCCTGTAAAATGACAGTTAGAAGCTAATTGACTGGTACTATATTTCTCTCCACTTTATCTTTCTCCAAGGTTTCATTCCTCTCCCTCACAATTTTCAGAGAGTAGTCTTACCAGTTGCCAGGTCAGTTAGGTATGAAGGACCGCATGTGCGAGCTGACTTTTTGCATCCCAAATGCAGGGGCTTAGAGAGCCATGCCAGGCCCCGGTAATAAACAGGGGCGTGGCCTAAAAAGGAGGGTGTCCACATACCCTAAAAATAATAGAATTTTAAAAAGAAATCTAATCCAGGGGGACAGTGAGGGGTGCTGGAGAGGGCACCCGCTTCCTACCTTGCTTGCGGGAAGCAGGTTCCTCCTCCTCGGCCGGCCCCATCTTCTCAGTGATAATTGGGAAGATGGCGCATGCGCAATTTTTGATGTCACTTCCGGTCCGGAAGTCCCGGAAGTTCAGTTTTTTCCAGATGGGAACAATAAAGTTTTACTATAAATAAACGACCTTTAAACCAAACAACCACCTTGAAAAAGTGCTCTGAACAGCACGAAACGCGTTGGTGGACAAGTGGTATCACAGACAAGAACATCTACGCCGCTTTGCGGACTCGAACTGACGTCGCTATTTCCGGCTTTTCTACAACATCCTTCTCCCGCTGGACGCAGCGGTGAGAGCCGCGACTCACAAAGCCGGCCACGGACAGCCCTCACAGCGATACCAACGGCTGAGGAATCCCCGTGGGTAAGTTAGGGACAGTTAGATTCCGGACTTTTACATCTATATCTGGATACCACCAACCTAACCATTTCTCAAAAGAGCTGTAAACAGAAGTTTTTAAGTATTAACCATTATTCTTTTTTACAGGTGCCACACTCACTTTCTACACGCATAATTTAGCGCTCGTTTTAAACCTACAATTATCCATTTTATCTGAGCTGCTTTTACATAAGCGCAGACAACATTTTTTTGATTTTAACATGCCAAATCGTATCACAGATTCAGCGTGTAACAGACAGCACACTGCAGTCGCCCCAAGCATGTTGGGAGCATACCGGAGAAACAGAGCCTCTATTTCTCCAAACTGAGCCAAATTGGCAACCTAAATATTCAAATCCCCGGTAACATCGAAAGACTTTGAATCAGCTAATGCCGAAGGAACCACCGGCATCAAAAATAGACTGTTTTCTGCGAAACCCAGAAACCACTCTTTGGTAGAACTACAATCCGAGTTTACAAGTCCTCTCTGTCTACCTGGAAGATCAAACAAGGCTCTTGTGAGAGAAACCCACCACGTCCGACACCCACCTTACGGACGCCAAAGCCAATAGCATGACCACTTTCCAAGAGAGAATTTTTTTTTTTTTTTAGAAAATAATAAGGCCATACTGCCCAGAAATGGAGCCTAACTGTAGACCTGCATCCACAATGGCTTGTAAGTATGGATAAGAACGACCTAGCAGAAAGTCTTCCGTAGGAACCATCCTGGACTCACAAGAAGACACAGAAATACGCCAACCACGGCGGAAAGGCTTTGTCGTTACTTCTGTCCTAGCCTGAAACGTTGAAGAAACGGCTTCACTGAGAACATCCTTCCGGCTTAGAATATGGCATTCAACCGCCACGCCGTCAGACGCAGTTGCGGTAAGTCTTGATACACGCCCTGATCTAGTTGTAACAGTTCCTCACGTAAAGGAAGAGGGCAGGAAACTCCCATGAGCAAATCATGAAAAACTGGATAGCAAAACCTCCTTGGCTAAATCAGATCCGAGAGGATCGCCTGAACCTATGTTCTTCTTACGTTTATCACCTTCCGAAAAAATGAAATAGGAGAGGCCACATAGACCGACTAAAAAACACCCACGGTGTCACGAGGGTGTCTCTTGACCTGAAACAATATCCCTGAGGCCTCTCGTTGAAGCGAGGCAACAACATGACCAATTGCGACCCTCCACAAAAGTTGTCACGTCTGTGAAAACTTCTCGACGATGACTGAATTTTTCCCCGGATGGAGATCGCGTCAGCAGAGGAAATCTATTTCTCCTTCGCCAACCACCGGAACCAAAACTACCAGACTTTTTGCCCCACGGCAAAACTGTGCATCTTCTGCCATTGCCGCTTTGCTCCTTGTTCCGTCATAGCGGCTTACTCACGCCATTGCTGATAAGTGGTCTGGCAGAACTAACATGGGCCGAACACGAAGAATACGTTCGTCGAAAATATCTTTTAAATCAAGAAAGCTTATTGCAGACAAGCTTTCCAACTTAACCTTAACCTCTGGAAATACGTCCCTTGCAAGGCCTGCTCCCCAGCCTTGGAGATCCCTATGCACAGATACCAGGATCTAACCTTGGATCCCGAACCTTCATCCCTCTAGAAGGAGAGAACCGAGCAGACACCACAGGAGTGATGTCCTGGCCTTTAGGCTTATATTCCGGTGCATGTGCAGGTGAAACGCGGACCACAATTTCAACTGGCCCCTTGAAAGCCACTCTGGCAGTAGACGTGCTCACCAAAACAGGCCTCGTATACCGCACCCATCTGTTTTAACAGAACATATTGATGAAGTGTCCCAGCAAAGCTGATCCAACTATGTATCCTCAGACCACTTTCCACAGGAAAAAACCCCGAACATTAACCGGGCAGTATCTACTCTGAAACCCACCTCCGACAACTTTTATCGGTGGGAACAACAGCCAATGCCTGTGTCGAAGAACAGTCAGAGAGAAACAACGATTTGCACCTTTATACAGGGACAACCGGACAATGTCCTGAACCTGACGCACCTCTGTATGACGTAGCGTACTACCTCCCCAACCAGAGGGGAACGGCAAGATCCATTAGAAAAAAACAGTAAGGGGAACAACCGTAACTCAGAATGCTCCCCCTTTTGATTCTATAAATAACTCACAAGTCTTAGTCCATTCCTGGACTAACTGAAATTATTAGACTAGCGCTCACCGGAGTGGGAACTAGCCAGATAGACTCAGCGACAAGTGGTGGGTGTGTTGGAAACAGAAAACGACATCCACTTCTGCGAACCTACCAAGGCTGCAGAACTCTTACCTTCCAACCTTCCACTGTCTGCACAGAAAAGGAAAAAAAAACCGGTATCGAACCGCTTAAAACGACTGCATCCCACAAAAGAATGCGTCACCAACCGTTGTGAAGGAGGCTAACTCACGAAGGTAGACTTACCAGGTGTATCCGCCGAGAGTGACTGAACAGAGGGCTCACCAAAAAGCTGTATACCTCCCCCGAGTATCTCTCGGAGACAACCTCAGCATTTTCCCGGCTACACCTCCTGCTGTCACGCGGCAGCCTGCTGCAATGTTATAAGTAGAATCAACATAAGCAAGCTTACCCACTCTGGGTAGGGTAATTCTATCGGATGCCTACCCGAATACAACCCTCCCTCATGTGCATGCAATGAAATAAGGCCAAAGTATAGAAATAAAATATCACTTAGCTTCCTGTGTATGATCCTTTGCGACCGGGCTCTGCGTCGACCAGGAGTTGACTGCCGTAACGTTCTCTCCGCGTCGGGAAGAGAATAATATTCGGACTCCTTGAGAGGATCGAAAACCAACTCGTCACGGCCAATCTAGAGCTTAATTAACAGAGCGATCAGCACATGAGAAGAATACCATTATCTTAGCATTCATGGATATACATAATGTAATACACAATAAAACACACATATCCTAACCATGCATATATAAATATATATCTACATATATATACATATAGATATAACCTATACGCAAGTGGATTGTCCAGACCCGTCAGGTCCCAGCAATGTGTTGTGAATGTGTATGACCATGTACTGACGTGCCCCCGATGTGGATCTACCAGGAACGTTATGGTCGACAGAAACTGAGTAAATGTCGACAGCAAGGAGTAGTAAGCGGGCAAAAAATAATAATAATCTTAGAACCCCGAGGGGTCTGAGGGAAGTATACATATACAATTTCAATAACACTCCCCCCACATATACCTATAAATATATACATATATATATATACCAATACAGGTACAAGGCAGTAACAGTCTGATAATTTTTCTACCCCGGAAATACCGTTGATGCCGACAGGGCATCCACCAACAACTGTGTCTCCCTTAGCGCGTTTACTTGTTTTCAAGCACACAAAACCAACCTGCTAATACTTAATTTTTTTTGAATCAAGTACCGCCAAGCGTCGGCGAAGCCGACAGTTATCCCCACAGCAGCTTGTGACAAAGCCCTAACACCTGTCGACATATGTCGACTAACCGATAGTGGGTAAAACACAGGGAAACAGTGAGTTTATGCATCACAACAAGGATTATGCGTCCATTATTAAACATAATGCTATATGACACCCATATAGCATCAAACACTCTGTGCCCCCCCTCCTTCTTACTATACAGTAAATCCTGGTGGGGACCTGAGGAAAATGGCGCTGACTCCTCTGTGAGGGCTAAGCTCCGCCCCCTCCCGGCGCGCTTAAGCCCGCTCAATTAAATAAATATAAATATATAACCCCCTAAAAACTAGCTGGGGACCCTATATACAGGGGGTATGGTCTCCCGGTGGGGCGCACGCTGCGGTCTCCCGGTGGGGCGAAGACACCCGGTGTCCGGGTATGTTCCCCCGCCCGGGATCCTTTTATCAATGCCGCCCAGGGCGCTCCCCCCCAGCGCCCTACACCCTGGAGGTCGACTGGGAGCGGGAGCAGAGAGCACAGCGCTACCGCTGCCTCTCCCTCCCGTTCGCGGCGCACTGGCGGGGCGGGCGCCGAAGCATGCCCCCCCCCCCGTCAGTGATTACATTTTTTAAATGTTGCCCAGGGCGCTCCCCCCCAGCGCCCTGCACCCTGCAGGCCCGGTGGAGTGCGGGAGCCGGGAGCGCAGCGCTACCGCTGCTGCTCCCTCCCGTTCACGGCGCACTGGCGGGGTGGGCACCGAAGTATGTCCCCCAGCCAGTGATATTACTGATTTTATTATATGCTGCCCAGGGCACTCCCCCCCAGCGCCCTGCACCCTGCAGGTGATGGAAAGCACGGGAGCAGGGAGCGCAGCGCTACCGCTGTCTCTCCCCCCTGCGACACACTGGCGGGGTGAACATACGCTGTGCCCAGGCACCGTAATATGTCCCCCGCCAGCATTATAGACCATCAGCAACATGCCCCCAGGGCGCTCCCCCCCAGCGCCCTGCACCCTGCCAGAGACGTTGGTGTGTGGGAGCATGGAGCGCAGCCCTACTGCTGCTGTTACCTCCGTTACTGAAGTCTTCTGCCGTCACTGAAGTCTTCTTTTCTTCCAATACTCACCCGGCTTCTTTCTTCTGGCTTTTGTGAGGGAATTGACGGCGTGGCTCCGGGAACAAGCAGCTAGGCGCACCAAGTGATCGAACCCTCTGGAGCTAATGGTGTCCAGTAGCCGAGAAGCAGAGCCTTTAAACTAAGAAGAAGTGGGTCCTGCTTCTCTCCCCTCACTCCCACGATGCAGGGAGCCTGTAGCCAGCAGGTCTGCCTGAAAATAAAAAACCTAACAATAAAGTCTTTAGAGAAACTCAGGAGAGCTCCCCTAGTGTGTGACCCATCACTCCTGGGCACAAAGTCTAACTGAGGTCTGGAGGAGGGGCATAGAGGGAGGAGCCAGTTCACACCCAGTTTAAGTCTTTATAGTGTGCCCAGGCTCCTGCGGATCCGTCTATACCCCATGGTCCTTTTGGAGTCCCCAGCATCCTCTAGGACGTATGAGAAATACTGGCTGCGTTATTTTTACACTGCAAATTAGATTGCAGATTGAACACACCACACCCGAATCTAACTCTCTCTGCACATGTTGAATCTGCCTCCCCTGCAGTGCACATGGGCCCTCATTCCGAGTTGTTCGCTCAGTAATTTTCTTCGCATCACAGCGATTTTCCGCTAATTGCGCATGCGCAATGTTCGCACTGCGACTGCGCCAAGTAAATTTGCTAAGAAGTTTGGTATTTTACTCACGGCATTACAAGGTTTTTTCTTCGTTCTGGTGATTGGAGTGTGATTGACAGGAAGTGGGTGTTTCTGGGCGGAAACTGGCCGTTTTATGGGAGTGTGTGAAAAAACGCTGCCGTTTCTGGGAAAAACGCGGGAGTGGCTGAAGAAACGGGGGAGTATCTGGGCGAACGCTGGGTGTGTTTGTGACATCAAACCAGGAACGACAAGCACTGAACTGATCGCACTGGAAGAGTAAGTCTCGAGCTACTCAGAAACTGCACAGAAAAATCTTTTCGCAATATTGCGAATACTTCGTTCGCAATTCTGCTAAGCTAAGATACACTCCCAGAGGGCGGCGGCTTAGCGTGTGTACAGCTGCGAAAAGCGGCTAGCGAGCGAACAACTCGGAATGAGGGCCATGGTTTTGCCCAACTGCTAAAAAAATTCCTGCTGCGATCAACTTGGAATTACCCCCATTGTCGGGACGGCCAAAATTTATCGAGCTTGGCCGAGTCATTGAATACTGACCTGTCTGATCCTTTCCGTCGGAAAGGATTTGACAGGAATTGAATATACCCAAGATTCTCTAATGGCTTTCTGCCCTTCATAAAAATCTGCTTTAAAATGTAGGGATTTTACTGTTTAGTTGCACAGACATTATCTCCTTGGTCTAAATTTTATTTTAGAATTGTAATGCCAGTGTGCACACAAAACTTTTGATTAATATTGTCTTACATACCTGTTAAAACTAATCCATTGACACGTGTCTCTGGGAATGCCCCTCTCTCATTAATGACATACCACACTGCAAAATATTTATTGGATTATTAGTTTGCAATTATTGTGTGGAGCTTGAAATTTAAAAGGAAGAAAAAATAAATAAATAAAACTAATTTCAGTAAACATTATAACTGTTATAGTGTTATGCTGAAATTTATTTGAAAATTTATGATTTCAGAACACCATTTCGCATATTTTATTTTTAAATAATTTTCTTGGACCTTGTTTGAATATTCCAATAAAACAAGTAGCACACTGGCTATTATAGATGTGGAGTCGGAAGGAGGAGATTCAATAAATCTGTTGTCCGTCCCGTTAAATTAGAATAAAAAAAAAAGAGTTGATAACTTGATAGATTTTTTATTTTTTAACAGTGAGCCAACCCTAACATGGCGATTTCTGTCGAACCAGCATGTTGCTAGCCAGCCATGTTGTGTTTGGCAGGTGGTTGGTTAGCAGCAGCGTGAGACGCTTTCGGTTTCCGGAAATCCTGTGTTGTTCTCAGGCTCTGCTCGGGGCAAGATGGCGGCGCCCAGTGTCTAGCAACGCGTGCTGGAGAAAGTGCAGTAATATATTACACAGTCCCACCGATTTCTGTGAGATACGAACATATATTTACTAGGAGCTATGAAGACAAAGTCATCTCACCACAAGTCCGAGAACACCTTTAAGGTAACGTTTTGAGCTTGTTGCTCACAGTGTATGTACTAATTAAGCTTCTGTCTGTTCATTTTCACGTGGAATGGATCTATACAGTGGACGCACCTCTTAGCATGTGCTAGTTTGTGCGATTACTTGCATTCACATTAATATTAGTTTTTTGTTAAGCATACTAGCAGGACAGATCATTTCACACATATTGCAACCTGGGCGTCCCAATTAAACTTCCATTTATCAAATAAGTCTTTAGATAAACTGTTGCTATGAGTGGCCAGGCATAAACGTCACATTGTCTGTCATCTATATGGAGGGTATATTGTATGAAGGAGAAGCGGTCACTATACTGATAGTCGGGATCCCGGACGTCCGAATGCCAATGCCTGAATCCCAACTATTGGGGAAATACCGCTGCCGGAATCCTGCCGCCGCGGGCATTCTTCCCTTTTATGTGTGTCCACAACGCCCATAGAGGGAGAATAAATCCTTTAACAAGCGCAGCGAGCCACCATGCCCGCAGCGTGGCGAGCGCAGTGAAACCGCAAGAGGCTTGCTAGTGCTTGCCCTGCTGCCAGCGTACCCGTGATCGGTATCATGCTGTAGGTATACTGACGGCCGGGGTCCCCACCGCCGGATTTATACACTGATCCCGTATGAAGGTTGGTATGTTTAATGGTTGCATTATCACTGGAAACAGTTAATGATCCGATGGTGAAATCAGTGGTAATTGGGTCCTTGCCATGTGTATTAAAGATCATATGTGCCCCTTATATCTTGGTTATGTCTAAATCCTACCAGGCTAAGGGACATATGATGCCACAAGCACGTGACATGCGACAACAGGGGGAGGAGTAACTTCCTATCAGAGATCCATTTTAAATAATGTTGCTTGTGTGCAAACTTCCATTCCTGCATCTGTAGGCTTACCATACTATCCATTTAAAGCAGGATACTTATGAATTATACAGGTTCTGTGACTGATTAAAACCATCCTTTAATGCAGACTTGAATTCAGCCAGCCACAGAACCTGTGTAATTCATAAGTGTCCCGGTTTCAATTGATAAAATGGTAAGTCTATGTATGGTACCTTAGCCTTGTCGTCTACTTCATATTGGTAAAACATTACTATCAGAAAAAGAGATGTGGGTAGGATCCTGTCAGTCTGTCAGAATAGAAAGCGAGATCCTGATGATCACAGTCCTGACGGATCCTGTATGTACAGGGGTTAGTGATAGGCTGAAAGGGAGGATGGGGAGGACGGTTAGGTGAAGGTTGGGGGGAGGGGAGGGGAGGGATGTGTTAGGGGAGTTAAAATACCGGGATCCATCAGGATTTTTACCGTCTGGATGCTGTCAGCATCCTGACCGTCTGGATGTGGACTGCTTGGATTTTGTACCCAACCCCATAAAAAAACATTTCCTCTTGATACAGAAGATGAAGAAACATAATTTTATTCAAAATCTTTAAATGAAAAAATAAAATGCCAGCATACTGGGATAGACCTCAAATGGCATACTACATACAGTACACAAGTCTATGCATTTAGTGTATAGATATCTGCATGTAACTCTGCCATCCAAAATTAGATGTAGTCAGTGCTACTTCTAGACAATACAGGTGATTTTAACACACCATAAAGATTCTATATGGCAAAATTCCATAGTACACAGAAGACTGAACAGGACAGTTATAGACAAGTTATGTAGAGACAGATTGAGAGAATGCCTTTCTTGCTAGAGCAGGCCTGGCCAACCTGCGGCTCTACAGCTGTTATGAAACTACACAACCCAGCATACCCTGCCACAGGTTTAACATACCCTAATAGCAAAACTGTGGAAGGGCATGCTGGGACTTGTAGTTTCACAACAGCTGGAGAGCCACGGGTTGGCCAGGCCTGTGCTAGAGCTTAAATATAGAGGAGTTTTGGGTGGACATACAGAGACATATACAATTAGCAGCTGTGCAGACCACTAGCAGATGGCCTTAAGCTTTAAAACCCGGAACTATTAAATTTTAAGTCAATTTCCTCTTGTGGTAAGTCCACAGCTAATGCGCATTAACCCATAGATTCTGGGTTAAGTGCTCCGTTTTCGGTTAACACGCTCGTGGCGACTACAGTAATGGCAAAAGCCCTTCTTATTGTGGTTTTCTGTTTGCACCTCAGGAGGGTGCGAACAGAAATCTGTGGTAGGTGGAACCTTTAGGTTTATCACGGGTTGCAATTGAATAACCCTGGGCACTGTTACAAGCCTGTGGTGAGCTCCTCGGCTAATTGAATATGTCCCATAAATGGAGAGAAGAACAGAGGGCCTGATTCAGAGATGGATGCAAAAATGCTAAGGCAGCAGAAGGCATCTGTAGGGAATAAGACGTCTACTGTGTGCATCGCAGATCTGAAGCATATGCCCTCCTCACTGATCAGCAAACTGCACCTAGGGAGAACTCTAGGTGAGTCCTGGTTGTGAGGAAGATGACATTTAAGTGGGAAAAGAGCTGAACAAATAGCAAAGGAATAAGTGGTCCTGAGGGAAATATTGGGACATTAGAAAGGGTGTACTGGTGTAAGTACAGGTTGAGTATCCCATATACAAATATTCTGAAATACAGAATATTCCGAAATACAGACTTTTTTGGGTGCGAGTGATATAGTGGAACCTTTGTTTTTTATGGCTCAATGTACACAAACTTTGTTTAATACACAAAGTTATTAAAAATATTGTATTAAATGACCTTCAGGCTGTGTGTATAAGGTGTATATGAAACATAAATGAATTGTGTGAATGTAGACACACTTTGTTTAATGCACAAAGTTATAAAAAATATTGGCTAAAATTACCTTCAGGCTGTGTGTATAAGGTGTATATGTAACATAAATGCATTCTGTGCTTAGACTTGGGTCCCATCGCCATGTTATCTCATTATGGTAGGCAATTATTCCAAAATACGGAAAAATCCGATATCCAAAATACCTCTGGTCCCAAGCATTTTGGATAAGGGATACTCAACCTGTATAATAGCCTATAGCAAAGAAGTGTTTTTTTGAAAGACTGGAGTAGAGTCTGATCAGGTGTGGTAAGGAATTTCACAGATAAGTGCAGGTTAGTGGTGTGATGGAGAGTATTTTGAGGTGAGGGGTGGTTGTGTTGAATGCTTTGTAGGCAAGGGTCAACAGTTTGGATTCTGGAGGAAGTGAGTAGCTAGTGTAGAAATTTTGTGAGTGGTGCAAAAGAGGAAGATCAGTCTTGCCACACTATTGAGGTTGGATTTAAGCAGGGACAGAAGGGTCAATGGAATTTAAGAATAGAGGTCATTGCAGTAGTCCAGAAGTTAAATGACGAGAGAATGGATAAGCCACTAATGGTATTTCAGATATGGAGGTGGCAGGACTGGGAGAGAGAGTGGATGTGAGGAGTGTGCTATCAAGGCAATGGAATTGGGAGACTGAGGAATTTGTGGTATTGGCGAGGGAAATTTATGAATAGTTGGGTGGTAATCCCTGGTTTTGAAACATCATTGTTTACACCAAAGAAACTTTTTTTGTTGTAAAACACTGTTCGGTTGCACAATAATGTTTAAACAAATTTCAAGCGGTTGGTCAAGGAGAAGTGCCTACTGGTCATAAATTACCCCCACTATATGATGGCTTTATGACAAAGAAAACTCTATATTATCAATGTTACTGTCTTTACATTTTCTAGTTATGAATAATGTGCATCTTTATATTTCCAGTTTCTGACGTTTTCTGAAAGACTAGCAAATGTGAACATTGACATTATACATCGCATTAACAGACAAGAAGGCTTTTCAGAGGTAAGATTAGGGTAAGGGCTGAGATTACCAAAAGGTAAAAAAGGGGCAGACTTGATGGGCCAAGTGATTCTTATCTGCCATCAATTTCTTTATTTCTATGTAAGATATAGCAATTTAGAGGTAGATTTTCCTGTGTAGATTGAATATGCCTCTCTATAATATAACTGTACAAACTACCACAAATCGAAAGAAGTCCACAAGTAACTCATGTACATGTGTAGGGTTATGGATATTGGGCCTTATTCAGAGTTGTTAGCAAACCAAAAAAGCACACTAATGGCCAAAACCATGTGCACTGTAGGTGGGGCAGTTGTAACATGTGCAGAGATATTAGATTTGGGTGGGATGTCTTCAAACTGAAATGTACATTTCAGTGTAAAAATAAAGCAACTAGTATTTACTAACTCTCTCTGCACATGTTACATCTGCCCCACCTGCAGTGCACATGTTACATCTGCCCCACCTGCAGTGCACATGGTTTTTCCCAATTTATACCTTTTTTTGGTTTGCAAACAAACCTGAATAACCCCCATAATTCTTTAGTGACTTATGTTCTGGACATTTATATGCTTTATCCCATGACATGTTTTTCAGATGTGCTTTATTCTACATACAGTATCTTTTATCTTAAGCAAAATGTATACCGTAAGGATGGGCAAACAGCAAATCTAGATTAGGAGCTAAAGTTGCACTACCCAAGATACTGGTTTGGGTCTCTTTTCCTGCTCTGACGCAAAAAAACCCAACAAAAAACCCCAACCCCCCCACCCCCCCAAAAAATAAAAATAAAAAATGGACTAATCCAGTCCCATCAGTGCCAACTGGTCGCTAAATCTGAACCTAATGGATTATCGGACTCTGATAAGCAGTTTGTATATTGTTCATATTTTCTTTGACGTTCCTGTGGCTAAGGGATAAAAATATTTAAACATGAATTTGTCAATCTGAAATTTAATTAAACATCCAAATTAGAAAAAATACTTGAATAATTTCTATGAATGTATTATTCATGTGCATTTTCTTAAGTAAAACACGCATAAACTAATTGTTTGTAAAGTCATCCAAAATATTAATAATGTCAAAATTGGCCACAATTACTGTAACTTGGTTGTTGTCGGCCAGCAGATACGTAGTACTATGTTTTATCAACGGACAGCATTATTGGTACCCTTTACTACTTACTGCATAGGAATAAATAAATATGGTCTTTATAAGGCCACTTGTACCAGCAAAGCTTTAATGGGTGCAGGCCTCATCATTTATTTGTACAAGTTTCAGATGACGTTAATTTGTGTGTGTGAGTTTTTTGTTTTTCTGAGGCCTCTCATTGTTCTTGTCTTTGCAACCAACGTGTGAATAAATAAATATGAGCTTGACTTATGTGGGCCATAGATCCGAGCTGCATTTCCCCATTTCTCTAACGTCCTAAGTGGATGCTGGGGACTCCGTAAGGACCATGGGGAATAGCGGCTCCGCAGGAGACTGGGCACATCTAAAGAAAGCTTTAGGACTATCTGGTGTGCACTGGCTCCTCCCCCTATGACCCTCCTCCAAGCCTCAGTTAGATCTCTGTGCCCGAACGAGAAGGGTGCACACTAGGGGCTCTCCTGAGCTTCTTAGTGAAAGTTTTAGTTTAGGTTTTTTATTTTCAGTGAGACCTGCTGGCAACAGGCTCACTGCATCGAGGGACTAAGGGGAGAAGAAGCGAACTCACCTGCGTGCAGAGTGGATTGGGCTTCTTAGGCTACTGGACATTAGCTCCAGAGGGACGATCACAGGCCCAGCTTGGATGGGTCCCAGAGCCGCGCCGCCGGCCCCCTTACAGAGCCAGAAGGCAGAAGAGGTCCGGAAAATCGGCGGCAGAAGACGTCCTGTCTTCAACAAGGTAGCGCACAGCACTGCAGCTGTGCGCCATTGCTCT
Source organism: Pseudophryne corroboree (assembly GCF_028390025.1). Lineage (NCBI taxonomy): Eukaryota > Metazoa > Chordata > Amphibia > Anura > Myobatrachidae > Pseudophryne > Pseudophryne corroboree. Next base: position 570,979,973 of record NC_086449.1, on the reverse strand, counting down.
CAGCACACTTCACACTCCGGTCACTGAGGGTGCAGGGCGCTGGGGGGGGCGCCCTGAGACGCAATAATAAACACCTTGGATGGCAAAAAAATGCATCACATATAGCTCCTGGGCTATATGGATGCATTTAACCCCTGCCAAAATACATAAAAAAACGGGAGATAAGGCAGCCGATAAAGGGGCGGAGCCTATCTCCTCAGCACACTGGCGCCATTTTCCCTCACAGCTCCGTTGGAGGGAAGCTCCCTGGCTCTCCCCTGCAGTCACTACACTACAGAAAGGGTTAAAAAAGAGAGGGGGGCACAAATTAGGCGCAGTATTAACTATACAGCAGCTATAAAGGGGAAAAACACTTATATAAGGTTATCCCTGTATATATATATATATATATATATATATATATATATATATATATATATATATATATATATATATATATATATATATATATAGCGCTCTGGTGTGTGCTGGCAAACTCTCCCTCTGTCTCCCCAAAGGGCTAGTGGGGTCCTGTCCTCTATCAGAGCATTCCCTGTGTGTGTGCTGTATGTCGGTACTTTTGTGTCGACATGTATGAGGAGAAAAATGATGTGGAGACGGAGCAGATTGCCTGTAATAGTGATGTCACCCCCTAGGGGGTCGACACCTGAGTGGATGAACCGTTGGAAGAAATTACGTGACAGTGTCAGCTCTGTATAAAAGACAGTGGTTGACATGAGACAGCCGGCTACTCAGCTTGTGCCTGTCCTGACGTCTCATAGGCCGTCAGGGGCTATAAAGCGCCCGTTACCTCAGATGGCAGATATAGACGCCGACACGGATACTGACTCCAGTGTCGACGGTGAAGAGACAAATGTGACTTCCAGTAGGGCCACACGTTACATGATTGAGGCAATGAAAAATGTTTTACACATTTCTGATAATACGAGTACCACCAAAAAGGGGTATTATGTTCGGTGAGGAAAAACTACCTGTAGTTTTCCTGAATCTGAGAAATTAAATGAGGTGTGTGATGATGCGTGGGTTTCCCCCGATAACAACTGATAATTTCTAAAATGTTATTGGCATTATATCCTTTCCCGCCAGAGGTTAGGGTGCGTTGGGAAACACCCCCTAGGGTGGATAAAACGCTCACACGCTTGTAAGGGCTCTATCCTCTCCTGAGATGGCCGCCCTTAAGGATCCTGCTGATAGAAAGCAGGAGGGTATCCTAAAATGTATTTACACACATACTGGTGTTATACTGCGACCAGCAATCGCCTCAGCCTGGATGTGCAGTGCTGGGTTGGCGTGGTCGGATTCCCTGACTGAAAATATTGATACCCTAGATAGGGACAGTATATTTTTGCCTATAGAGCATTTGAAAGATGCATTTCTATATATGCGTGATGCACAGCGGAATATTTGCCGACTGGCATCAAGTCTAAGTGCGTTGTCCATTTCTACCAGTAGAGGGTTATGGACACGTCAGTGGTCAGGTGATGCGTATTCCAAACGGCATTTGGAAGTATTGCCTTATTAAGGGGAGGAGTTATTTGGGGTCGGTCTTTCAGACCTGGTGGCCACGGCAACAGCTGGGAAATCCACGTTTGTACCCCAGGTCGCCTCTCAACATGAGAAGACGCCGTATTATCAGGCGCAGTCTTTTCGTGGATAAGCGGCCAAAAGGTTCCTCATTTCTGCCCCGTGACAGAGGGAGAGGAAAAAGGCTGTAGAAATCAGCCAGTTCCCAGGAACAGAAACCCTCTCCCGCCTCTGCCAAGCCCTCAGTATACGCTGGGGCTTTACAAGCAGAATCAGGCACGGTGGGGGGCCCGTCTCAATGAATTTCAGCGCGCAGTGGGCTCACTCGCAAGTAGACCCCTGGATCCTTCAGGTGATATCTCAGGGGTACAAATTGGAATTCGAGACGTCTCCCCCTCGCCGTTTCTTAAAGTCGGCTTTACCGATGTCTCCTTCTGACAGGGAGACAGTTTTGGAAGCCATTCACAAGCTGTATTCCCAGCAGGTGATAATCAAGGTACCCCTCCTGCAACAGGGAACGGGGTATTATTCCACACTGTTGTGGTACCGAAGCCGGACGGCTCGGTGAGACCGATTCTAAATCTAAAATCTTTGAACACTTGCATACAGAGGTTCAAATTCAAGATTGAGTCACTCAGAGCAGTGATTGCGAACCTGGAAGAAGGGGACTACATGATGTCTCGGGACATCAAGGATGCTTACCTTCATGTTAAAATTTACCCTTCTCACCAAGGGTACCTCAGGTTTATGGTACAGAACTGTCACTATCAGTTTAGACGCTGCCGTATGGATGGTCCACGGCACCCCGGGTCTTTACCAAGGTAATGGCCGAAATGATTATATTCCTTCAAAGGAAGGGAATTTTAGTTATCCCTTACTTGGACAATTCCCTGATAAGGGTAAGATCCAGGGAACAGTTGGAGGTCGGTGTAGCACTATCTCAGGTAGTGTTGCTGCAGCACGGTTGGATTCTCAATATTCCAAAATCGCAGCTGGTTCCGACGACTTGTCTTCTGTTCCTAGGGATGATCCTGGACACAGTCCAGAAAAAGGTGTTTCTCCCGGAGGAGAAAGCCAGGGAGTTATCCGAGCTAGTCAGGAACCTCCTAAAACCGAGCCAAGTCTCAGTGCATCAATGCACTAGGGTTCTGGGTAAAATGGTGGCTTCCTACAAAGCAATCCCATTCGGCAGATTCCACGCAAGAACTTTCCAGTGGGACCTGCTGGACAAATGGTCCGGGTCGCATCTTCAGATGCATCAGCGGATAACCCTGTCACCAAGGACAAGGGTGTCCCTCCTGTGGTGGTTGCAGAGTGCTCATCTTCTAGAGGGCCGCAGATTCGGCATTCAGGACTGGGTCCTGGTAACCACGGATGCCAGCCTGCGAGGTCAAGCCTGGAGACATCACTTCATAAATATCCTGAAGCTAAGGGACATTTACAATGCTCTAAGCTTAGCAAGACCTCTGCTTCAAGGTCAGCCGGTGTTGATCCAGTCGGACAACATGACGGCAGTCACCCACATAAACAGGGTGGCACAAGAAGCAGGAGGGCAATGGCAGGAGCTGCAAGGATTCTTCGCTGGGCGGAAAATCATGTGATAGCACTGTCAGCAGTATTCATTCCGGGAGTGGAAAACTGGGAAGCAGACTTCCTCAGCACGACCTCCACCCGGGAGAGTGGGGACTTCACCCAGAAGTCTTCCACATGATTATAAACCGTTGGGAAAAACTCGACAGGTATTGCGCCAGGTCCAGGGACCCTCAGGCAATAGCTGTAGACGCTCTGGTAACACCGTGGGTGTACCAGTCAGGGTATGTGTTCCCTCCTCTGCCTTTCATACCCAAGGTACTGAGATTGATAAGATGGAGAGGAGTAAGCACTATATTCGTGGCTCCGGATTGGCCAAGAAGGATTTGGTAACCGGAACTTCAAGAGATGCTCACGGAGGATCCGTGGCCTCTACCTCTAAGAAGGGACCTGCTCCAGCAAGGACCCTGTCTGTTCCAAGACTTACCGCGGCTGCGTTTGACGGCATGGCGGTTGAACGCCGGATCCTGAAGGAAAAAAGGCATTCCGGATGAAGTCATCCCTATCCTGATCAAAGCCTGGAAGGATGTTACCGCAAAAACATTATCACCGCAATTGGCGAAAATATGTTGCGTGGTGCGAGGCCAGTAAGGCCCGACGGTGGAAATTCAACTGGGTCGATTCCTACATTTCCTGCAAACAGGAGTGTCTATGGGCCTGAAATTGGGGTCCATTAAGGTTCAAATTTCGGCCCTGTCAATTTTCTTCCAAAAAGAACTAGCTTCAGTCCCTGAAGTTCAGACGTTTGTAAAAAGGGGTACTGCATATACAGCCTCCTTTTGTGCCTCCAGTGGCACTTTGGGATCTCAATGTAGTTTTGGGTTCCAAAAGTCACATTGGTTTGAACCACTTAAATCTGTGGAGTTAAAATATCTCACATGGAAAGTGGTCATGCTGTTGGCCCTGGCCTGGGCCAGGCGCGTGTCAGAATTGGCGGCTTTATCCTGAAAAAGCCCTTATCTGATGTTCCATTCGGACAGGGCGGAATTGAGGACTCGTCCTCAGTTTCTCCCTAAGGTGGTTTCAGCGTTTCACCTGAACCAACCTATTTGTGGTGCCTGCGGCTACTAGGGACTTGGAGGACTCCAAGTTGCTAGACGTTGTCAGGGCCCTGAAAATATATGTTTCCAGGAGGGCTGGAGTCAGGAAATCTGACTCGCTGTTTATCCTGTATGCACCCAACAAGCTGGGTGCTCCTGCTTCTATGCAGACTATTGCTCGTTGGATTTGTAGTAAAATTCAGCTTGCACATTCTGTGGCAGGCCTGCCACAGCCAAAAATCTGTAAATGCCCACTTCACAAGGAAGGTGGGCTCATCTTGGGCGGCTGCCCGAGGGGTCTCTGCTTTACAACTTTGCCGAGCAGCTACTTGGTCAGGAGCAAATACGTTTGTAAAATTCTACAAAATTGATATCCTGGCTGAGGAGGACCTGGAGTTCTCTCATTTGGTGCTGCAGAGTCATCCGCACTCTCCCGCCCGTTTGGGAGCTTTGGTATAATCCCCATGGTTCTTACGGAGTCCCCAGCATCCACTTAGGACGTTAGAGAAAATAAGAATTTACTTACCGATAATTCTATTTCTCATAGTCCGTAGTGGATGCTGGGCGCCCATCCCAAGTGCGGATTGTCTGCAATACTTGTACATAGTTATTGTTACAAAAATCGGGTTATTATTGTTGTGAGCCATCTTTCAGAGGCTCCTCTGTTATCACGCTGTTAACTGGGTTCAGATCACAGGTTATACGGTGTGGCTGGTATGAGTCTTACCCGGGATTCAAAATCCTTCCTTATTGTGTACGCTCGTCCGGGCACAGTATCCTAACTGAGGCTTGGAGGAGGGTCATAGGGGGAGGAGCCAGTGCACACCAGATAGTCCTAAAGCTTTCTTTAGATGTGCCCAGTCTCCTGCGGAGCCGCTATTCCCCATGGTCCTTACGGAGTCCCCAGCATCCACTACGGACTATGAGAAATAGAATTATCGGTAAGTAAATTCTTATTTTTCCATTCGGTTGACAGCAATGATTGGTGACCCATAGAGGACAAACAGCATGTTAAAAATCCCAGACTCACTGAATCTGATCATTTTTGGTCAGAATTGGCCAATTGAAGATTTCCAACATGTTTGGGTACCACTATTCACCGACCCAGGCATTGGCAGAACAGTGAATTGCCCCGAAAGCTGATAGATGTATAGGCCCCATAAGATGGTTTCAAATGAGCACTGCATGTAGAATCTAGATGTGTCAACCTAATAATTATAATATTTATGACTTTTTAAATAGTGCTCTTTAAACTTTAAAAACCCTGTGAATGTCAAAGTCCTATTTTATATTGATATGAATTTTACTTCTATTTGGTTTTATGGCATAGAAAGCACAGCTGTGCTTGTGGCTTTGAGTACAAATTGTTTGCAGGCTATTGAATGATTTTGTGATTAATTTGTTTTTACCATTCCAGTTCTTAAACTTATAGATTAACTCTGACTTTATTTGTTGAAATAGGATGTTGAAACGTACTTCTATGAAGGGTTACAGAAATGGAGGGATCTCAACCTCACTCAGAATTTTGGTATGTGCATTGTTTTATGAATTTCTTGAGCAAATGCTGCTGGAACTTGAGTTATAAGTACACTATAACTGTAAAGGATTGCTGAAAATATTCTTGAACTGGCGCAAAACTGTACAAAGCTAAAGGTGCATACACACGGTGAGATATTGACTATATCCGATTTTGATATTGCGACTTCCCTTGAACTCCCCGGATCCCTGAACCACTGATATTGACTATCTTTATTTGAGATTTTGACGAAGTGCCAATTTTGACTATACTATGTACTAGATTGTACACAATATAGTCAAGATTGACTTGCCTGCACAGTCTGTCTTTTCTTGCGATACCGACCGCACGGGAGCGCACATCGGTATCGCAAGCTGTGTACACACTGTGCTATTTGCACTAACTTTCCTTACGATTTTGACTATATAGTCAAATTCGTAAGGTTACATTGCACTGTGTGTATATGCATCTTTAGGGGGACATTTACTAAGCAGTGATAAGAGCGGAGAAGTGGCCCCATCAACCAATCAGCAGCTCTGTATCATTCTATAGTATGCAAATTATAGATGTTACTTCAGTGCTGATTGGTTGCCATGGGCAAATTTTCACTGGCTCACTTCTCTGCTCTTATCACTGCTTAGTAAATGTCCCCCTTAGTTTTGGCTTGTATTTGTTGTTCTGGATTCCAGTCATTACACGCCGGTTCATGTCCTGTCATTGCTTAATATAGGTTCTTCAGGTGTGTTGCCGGATCTTAAGATCACATTACCCATCAAACTGCCATTCTGTATTTGTCCTCATGTACAATATTGCACCACAGGGGTTATAAGCCTTTAAGAAGACTGTACATTACAAGATTGTGGATGCATTTTGCCTTGTATGCCCCGGTATGAAAGAAATAGAGTTGTTTGCTTAAATATTAAACATTAACTTTTAATTCCAACTACTGAAACGGAATCTTATACAGTATGTCTTATACTCCTAATACTCTTTGTTGAAAACGACAGTACAAATGCTGGGATTAACCTGCCAAAGTTGTCTGGTGTTCGTTTCTCTTTTTGGCATTAATATATTTCTGATTTGATCATTTTGTATTAGGCTTGCTCAATTTATGGTCAATTACTTCTTTCCAAGCTTTGCAGACAAAGAATTAGAATGTCCATCAATTGATCACTAGCTGAATGGAAACATCTGACCTTTTGTGATATTGTGAGCTGTGTGCACAGTACATGGAGTGATGTTAGGGAAGTGTGTCTTATTACTTCCATGTAATTGCCTTAATGAAATCTACCAATGGTTTTACAAGCTGCCAAAGTGCTTTGGTTGTTGTGAATTTACTCTGAAGCTAAAAGGTTAATAACAGTTTGTTCTGAGATTTATTACCTGTAACATGTGTAACAGTTGCAATTCAGTTGCATTTCTATGTCGTAAAAAATCACCTACAGGTCTGTTTAGTCATATTTTGCGTGTTTGTTTTCATTTGCCTTTTGTCACAAGGGGAAGGATGTTGTGGCTCTGCCTTTTTTGGGGGGGGAACGGTAATATACATATGCCCTGGTATGTCTTGATAAAGGGGTCTAATCCCAGAAAACGTTGACCTAACAACGACCAGCTGTTTCTTCTATTTGCCTCCTGAGTGACATTATTTTTCCATTTGGAGACGTGTGTACACATACATACATACATACATACATACATACATTTTTTTTTTTTACAATTTAGTTCAAAAGTCGCAGTACACCTTTTTGTTTAAAAAACTGTGCAGGAAATGGGAAAACTGAATACTCCAGTAAGGTATGGGTGAGGTGGGCTATCTTTTAGGGTACAGTTGTGCTCATAAGTTTACATACCCTAGCAGAATTTGATTTTCTGGCCATTTGTCAGAGAATATGAATGATAACTCACAAACTTTTCTTTCACTCATGGTTAGTGATTGGGTGAAGCCATTTATTGTCAAACAACTGTGTTTACTCTTTTTCTCTGACGTCCTAAGTGGATGCTGGGACTCCGCAAGGACCATGGGGATTAGCGGCTCCGCAGGAGACTGGGCACAACTAAAGAAAGCTTTAGGACTACCTGGTGTGCACTGGCTCCTCCCACTAAGACCATCCCCCAGACCTCAGTTAGATTCTTGTGCCCGGCTGAGCTGGATGCACACTAGGGGCTCTCCTGAGCTCCTAGAAAGAAAGTATATTTTAGGTTTTTTATTTTACAGTGAGATCTGCTGGCAACAGACTCACTGCAGCGAGGGACTAAGGGGAGAAGAAGCGAACCTACCTAACTGGTGGTAGCTTGGGCTTCTTAGGCTACTGGACACCATTAGCTCCAGAGGGATCGACCGCATGGAACCGGCCATTGATGTTCGGTCCCGGAGCCGCGCCGCCGGCCCCCTTACAGAGCCAGAAGCAAGAAGTGTTCCGGAAAATCGGCGGCAGAAGACTTCAGTCTTTACCAAGGTAGCGCACAGCACTGCAGCTGTGCGCCATTGCTTCTCATGCACACCTCACACTCCGGTCACTGATGGGTGCAGGGCGCTGGGGGGGGGGCGCCCTGAGCAGCAATATAAACACCTTGCCTGGCAAAATCATCACAATATATAGCCCCAGAGGCTATATATGTGATAAATACCCCTGCCAGAATCCATAAAAAAGCGGGAGAAAAGTCCGCAAAAAAGGGGCGGAGCTATCTCCCTCAGCACACTGGCGCCATTTTCTCTTCACAGTGCAGCTGGAAGACAGCTCCCCAGGCTCTCCCCTGTAGTTTTCAGGCTCAAAGGGTTAAAAAGAGAGGGGGGGCACTAAATTTAGGCGCAATATTGTTTATACAAGCAGCTATTGGGGGAAAAATCACTCAGTTATAGTGTTAATCCCTGCATTATATAGCGCTCTGGTGTGTGCTGGCATACTCTCTCTCTGTCTCCCCAAAGGACTTTGTGGGGTCCTGTCCTCAGTCAGAGCATTCCCTGTGTGTGTGCTGTGTGTCGGTACGGCTGTGTCGACATGTGGGATAAGGAAGGTTACGTGGAGGTGGAGCAGAGGCCGATAAATGGGATATCGCCCCCTGTGGGGCCGACACCAGAGTGGATGGATAGGTGGAAGGTATTAACCGACAATGTCAACTCCTTACATAGAAGGCTGGATCACGTAAAACAGCTGTGGGACAGCGGGCTTCTCAGCCCGCGCCTGCCCAGGCGTCTCAAAGGCCATCAGGGGCTCAAAAAAGCGCCCGTTACCTCAGATGGCAGACACAGATGTCGACACGGAGTCGGACTCCAGTGTCGACGAGGTTGAGACATATACACAATCCACTAGGAACATCCGTTACATGATCTCGGCAATGAAAAATGTGTTACGCATTTCTGACATGAACCCAAGTACCACATAAAAGGGGTTTTATTTTTAGGGAGAAAAAGCAGCCAGTGTTTTGTTCCCCCATCAGATGAATGAATGAAGTGTGTAAAGTAGCGTGGGTTCCCCCGATAAGAAACTGGTAATTGCTAAAAAGTTACTGATGGCGTACCCTTTCCCGCCAGAGGATAGATCACGTTGGGAGATATCCCTTAGGGTGGATAAGGCGCTCACACGTTTGTCAAAAAAGGTGGCACTGCCGTCTTAGGATACGGCCACCTTGAAGGAGCCTGCTGATAAAAAGCAGGAGGCTATCCTGAAGTCTGTATATACACACTCGGGTTATATACTGAGACCTGCAATTGCCTCAGCATAAATAGTGCTGCTGCAGCGTGGTCTGATACCCAGTCAGATAATATTAATACTCTAAGACAGGGATAATAGTTTGCTAACATAGAGCATATTAAAGACGTCGTCTTAGATATAAAGGATGCACAGAGGGATATTTGCCGGCTGGCATCCAGAATTAATGCAATGTCCATTCTGCCAGGAGGGTATTAGAAACCCGGCAGTGGACAGGTGATGCTGCCTATAAAAGGCACATGGAGATTCTGCCTTATAAGGGTGAGGAATTGTTTGGGGATTGTCTCTGGGACCTCGTATCCACAGCAACAGCTGGGAAGAAAATGTTTTACCTCCGGTTTCCTCACAGCCTAAGAAAGCACTGTATTTTCAGGTACAGTCCTTTCGACTTCAGAAAAGCAAGCGGGTCAAAGGCGCTTCCTTTCTGCACAGAGACAAGGGAAGAAGGAAAAAGCTGCACCAGCAGCCAGTTCCCAGGATCAAAAATCTTCCCCCGCTTCCTCTGAGTCCACCGCATGACGTTGGGGCTCCACAGGTGGAGACAGGTGCGGTAGGGGCGTGTCTCGGGAACTTCAGGGACCAGTGGGCTTGCCCACAGGTGGATCCCTAGGTTCTGCAAATAGTATCACAGGGATACAGGCTGGAGTTCGAGGCGACTCCCCCTCGCCGTTACCTCACATCAGCCTTGCCTGCTGCCCTCGGAGGAAGGTAGTACTGGCGGCAATTCACAAGCTGTACTTCCAGCAGGTGAAATCAAGGTACCCCTCCTTCAACAAGGCCGGGGTTTACTATTCCAAAATGTTGTGGTACCGAAACCAGACGGTTCGGTGAGACCCATTCTAAAATTGAAAGCCTTGAACACTTATATACGAAGGTTCAAGTTCAAAATGGAATCGCTCAGGGCGATTATTGCAAGCCTGGAGAATTTCATGGTATCACTGGACCTCAAGGATGCTTACCTGCATGTCCCTATTTACCCTCTTCACCAGGAGTACCTCAAAATTGTGGTACAGGATTGTCATTACCAATTCCAGACGTTGCCGTTGGTCTGTCCCCGGCACAGAGGTATTTACCAAGGTAATGGCCGAAATAATTATCCCGTACTTGGACGATCTCCTTATAAAGGCGAGGTCCAGGGAGCAGTTGTTCGGCGGAGTAGCACTATCTCGGGAAGTGCTACAACAGCACGGCTGGATTCTGAATATTCCAAAGTCTCAGCTGGTTCCTACGACGCGTCTACTGTTCCTGGGTATGGTTCTGGACACAGAACAGGATAAAAAGGGTTTCTCCCGGAGGAGAAGTCCAAGGAGTTGTCGTCTCTAGACAGAGACCTCCTAATACGTATACAGGTGTCGGTGCATCAATGCACGCGAGCCCTGGGAAGGATGGTAGCTTCTTACGAAGAAATTCCATTCGCCAGGTCCCATGCAAGGATTTTCCAGTGGGATCTGTTGGACAAGTGGTCCGGGTCGCATCTTCAGATGCATCGGCGGATAACCCTGTCTCCAAGGGCCAGGGTGTCGCTGTTGTGGTGGCTGCAGAGTGCTCATCTTCTAGGGGGCCGCAGATTCGGCATACAGGACTGAGTCCTGGTGACCACGGATGCCAGCCTTCGAGGCTGGGGGGCAGTCACACAGGGAAGAAACTTCCAAGGCTATGGAAAAGTCAGGAGACTTCCCTACACATAAATATTCTGGAACTAAGGGCCATTTACAATGCCCTAAGTCAGGCTAGACCCCTGCTTCAACACCGGCCGGTGCTGATCCAGTCAGACAACATCACGGCGGTCGCTCATGTAAACCGACAGGGCGGCACAAGAAGCGGGATGGCAGAAGCCACAAGGATTCTCCGATGGGCGGAAAATCATGTGTTAGCACTGTCAGCAGTGTTCATTCCCGGAGTGGACAACTGAGAAGCAGACTTTCTCAGAAGACACGACCTCCACCCGGGAGAGTGGGGACTTCATCCAGAAGTTTTCCAAATGATTGTACACCGTTGGGAAAGGCCACAGGTGGACATGATGGCGTCCCGCCTCAACAAAAAGCTACAAAGATATTGCGCCAGGTCAAGGGACCCTCAGGCGATAGCTGTGGACGCTCTGGTAACACCGTGGGTGTACCAGTCGGTGTATGTGTTCCCTTCTCTGCCTCTCTTACCCAGGGTAATGAGAATAATAAGAAGGAGAGGAGTAAGAACTATACTCATTGTTCCGGGTTGGTCAAGAAGAGCTTGGTAACCAGAACTCCAAGAAATAATCTCAGAGGACCCATGGCCTCTGCCGCTCAGACAGGACCTGCTGCAGCAGGGGGCCTGTCTGTTCCAAGACATACCGCGGCTGCGTTTGACGGCATGGCGGTTGAATGCCGGATCCTGAAGGAAAAGGGCATTCCGGAGGAAGTTATCCCTACGCTATTTAAAGCTAGGAAAGAAGTGAACGCAAACCATTATCACCGCATATGGTGGAAATATGTTGCGTGCTGTGAGGCCAGGAAGGCCCCAAAGGAGAAATTTCAGCTAGGTCGATTTCTGCACTTCCTACAGTCAGAGGTGACTATGGGCCTAAAATTGGGTTCCATGAAGGTCCAGATTTCGGCTCTATCGATTTTCTTCCAAAATAGAACTGGCTTCACAGCCTGAAGTTCGGACTTTTGTTAAGGGAGTGCTGCATAGTCAGCCCCCGTTTGTGCCTCAAGTGGCACCGTGGGATCTCAACGTGGTGTTGGATTTCCTGAAGTCGCATTGGGTTGAGCCACTTAAATCCATGGAGCTACAATACCTCACGTGGAAAGTGGTCATGCTGTGGGCCGTGGCGTCGGCCAGGCGTGTATCAGAATTGGCGGCTTTGTCATACAAAAGCCCTTTTCTGTATTTTATATGGATAAGGCGGAATTGAGGACTCGTTCCCAATTCCTTCCTAAGGTGGTATCAGTTTTTCATGTGAACCAACCTATTGTGGTGCCTGCGGCTACTTGGGACTTGGAGGATTCCAAGTTACTGGACGTAGTCAGGGCCCTGAAAAGTATATGTTTCCAGGACGGCTGGAGTCAGGAAAACTGACTCGCTATTTATCCTGTATGCACCCAACAAGCTGGGTGCTCCTGCTTCTAAGCAGACTATTGCTCGCTGGATCTGTAGCACGATTCAACTTGCACATGCTGCGGCTGGACTGCCGCACCCTAAATCTGTAAAAGCCCATTCCACGAGGAAAGTGGGCTCTTCTTGGGCGGCTGCCCGAGGGGTCTCGGCTTTACAACTTTGCCGAGCTGTTACTTGGTCGGGTTCAAACATTTTTGCAACAGTCTACAAGTTTGATACCCTGGCTGAGGAGGACCTAGAGTTTGCTCATTCGGTGCTGCAGAGTCATCCGCACTCTCCCGCCCGTTTGGGAGCTTTGGTATAATCCCCATGGTCCTTACGGAGTCCCAGCATCCACTTAGGACGTTAGAGAAAATAAGATTTTACTCACCGGTAAATCTATTTCTCGTAGTCCGTAGTGGATGCTGGGCGCCCATCCCAAGTGGGGATTGTCTGCAATACTTGTTTATAGTTATTGCCTAACTAAAGGGTTATTGTTGAGCCATCTGTTGAGAGGCTCAGTTATATTTCATACTGTTAACTGGGTATAGTATCACGAGTTATACGGTGTGATTGGTGTGGCTGGTATGAGTCTTACCCGGGATTCAAAATCCTTCCTATTTGTGTCAGCTCTTCCGGGCACAGTATCCTAACTGAGGTCTGGAGGAGGGTCTTAGTGGGAGGAGCCAGTGCACACCAGGTAGTCCTAAAGCTTTCTTTAGTTGTGCCCAGTCTCCTGCGGAGCCGCTAATCCCCATGGTCCTTACGGAGTCCCAGCATCCACTACGGACTACGAGAAATAGATTGACCGGTGAGTAAAATCTTATTTTAAATCATAATGACAACAGAAACTACCCAAATGACCTCGCTCAAAAGTTTACATACCCCAGTTTTTAATACCGTGTATTGCCCCCATTAACATCAATGACAGCTTGAAGTCTTTTGTGGTAGTTGTGGATGAGGCTCTTTATTTTCTCAGATGGTAAAGCTGCCCATTCTTCTTGGCAAAAAGCCTCCAGTTCCTGTAAATTCTTGGGCTGTCTTGCATGAACTGAACGTTTGAGATCTCCCTAGAGTGGCTCAATGATATTGAGGTCAGGAGACTGAGATGGCCACTCCAGAACCTTCACTTTATTCTGCTGTAGCCAATGACAGGTCGATTTGGCCTTGTGTTTTGGATCATTGTCATGTTGGAACGTCCAAGTACCAACACATCAAACAACATCGGAATTTGCTGAAAAGTTTATTGCTGCAAACAAATTTGAAATAGCAGTAATGGTTCAAAAGTTATAACACTGTCAGGTGCCTAATAAAAGGGTGTACGGCGACTTTTGAATCACCCTTTATGTACAGGGTGTTCGGAAAGTCACTGCTTTTTTTTTTTTTTTTTTTTTTATAAATCTATTTATTGAACAGCCAAAATTATACATGAGAAAACAATCAGACATCTGGAGAATACAGAGAAGCATAACGTCAAAAGATAAACTGGTAAAATAATACCAGAGATCAACATGGCAAGCATGATGGCTGAACTATTTTTGTTGTTATTTCAAAGAAAGAGAAAGATAGACCAGGAAAGAGAGAGAGAAAAAAAAAAAGGAAAAGGGGGAAAGGAGGCAGAAAGAGGGGAGAGAAGAGGGAGAGAAATGAGGAGAAGGAGTAGGGAGCTTGGAGTATCAGTCAACAGGGAAGGTGTAGGTAGTATAACAATACATCTGAAGTATGTTAAAAACAGTCAGGCAATACCACTATAGACCAACATAAGGGTAACCGCAACCATTAAGGGAGGGGAAACGGCAGCCCCCGCCCGGAGACAGGCTCAAAGAGCTGGTGCAGCCGCTCTCGGATATGTGGAGACATATTACTAAGAGCTAAACCCCATTTTTTATGGAAAAGACCAATACCACTAGTAGCATGTAAAACTGCCATGCGGCGTTCGTGATAGATGACTTCTAGCAAAGCAGTCTCCCATTCCTGGATCGTCGGAGCTGTCGGGCATATCCAATGGGAAAGTATCACCTGCCTTGCCACAGTCACCATGACCGTCAAGGCCGGTAGTATAGCTGAGATGCCCGAGAGCCCCAACCAGCCTGAGAAATCAGTAAACAACATCGCTCGAATATCCAATGGTAAGGCTAAAGCAAACAATTTGTTTAAATAGATACAAAGTTTGTGCCAAAATTTCTTAACCTTACAACAGGACCAGAAATTGTGAGTTAACGTAGCATTTAACATGAAGCACTTCACACACAGTCCTAATTCAGACGTGTTGAAATGTTTCCTTTGAGCCGGAGAGACATACATTCTATTAATAGTCCTAATATGAATCTCTTGTAGCCTACCTCCTTTTTCCAAGCTAGTGAGAGCGAGTCCCATGAGGGAGTATTTGCTTTTACCAATTCAGTGTAGAGGTATTTAATTGTAAATGGACGAGAACGGCATAGAGCCAGTACATTCAGTACTATGTGAGGTGAGGGAGATGGGCTCACAAAATCTTTAAGCGCAGTAATATAGTGCCTTAGTTGAAGGTACATAAAGAACTGCCTCTGTGACAGGGAATATTTATCTTGTAATTGGGAAAAGGAGAGAATTTGGCCACCTGGATCAAAAACTTCCTTAATTTCATTAATGCCCTGTAATTTCCATGTGTAGAACAATTTGTTGTGGAGTGATGGTATGAAATTAGGATTACCCCAAATAGGGATGTAAGGAGTAAAATAAGGATCAGATTTAAGATTTTTATGGAGCGACACCCATGCTCTATAAGTGTCTTTAAATAGAATATTAGTTCTAAGTTCTTTTGGGACATCTTTCAGGCGGGTGTGTAGAAGCGCAGCCGGAGAGTACGGAAAAAAGAGCGCCTCCTATTGGGGAAGATTAATATAAGATGATTGGTTAAGAAGCCAATCCGAGGCATAGCGGAATAAGGCTGCCCGTGCAAACAATTGGACATTGGGAACACTTAGTCCACCCAATGGTTTGGGAAGATAAAATTATTATTATTATTATTATTATTATTATTATTATTATATTTATATAGCGCTCTTTCTCCAACAGGACTCAAGGCGCTTTACAGATATCAAAAACAATGCACATGATACAGAGGATTTGAGTAATACAACAATAGACAAGCAACACAGACATAAAAGAAAACCTTAAGCACACAGAAAGCATAATGCAGGATTGGTGTAGGCATTTTGGGTAATAACTTCCAAGGGTTGTGTATTCCACCCTAACAAGGTACCAGGTGCGGCAGCCATCTTGGGCGCTCAGCGTAGGATTACCCAGGGTGGAATAGTCCACCCCTAGAAGAGATGACACAAAATGGGGGTGATTTCAGAGTCCTAAAGTTCAGAGTAGGGTTCCATCAAAACCATCAGGCCTATGTATTTTTCATTCCATCCACAAGTGTACCATATGGGGCAGCCATGTTGGGCGCACTTTGAAGGTTACACTGTGGGAGGTGAGCCATACAAGGGCCAAGTTCATATATGGGAATACTGATGCTTATGTAGTAGTATGATGTACCCTGCATGTAGGGCACAAAGGCAGGGTGTGCAATCAGTGGAGGTAAACATTACAGGAAAAACACATGGTGGGGTGGAAGCGAGCAATGAAGAGAAAAAAAAAAAAAGACACAATAGCAGGTAACTAGTGGCAGAAGTAGGATTGGGATAACATTTTGATCGGATCTATGTGCGGGATTTGGGCATGTGCGGTTTTCCATTTTTCCAAATAAATTTGGAAAACATTCTGGAACAGACCAGAACGTCTGATCTAGAAATTATTACAGGCAGCATTTGAAGCAAGTACGACAACTTTGGAAATGTCACCGATTTCACCACTATAGTTCTACCTAGGATGGAGAGGGGAAGGTCAGCCCAGTTGTCCAACTGAAGTCTCATCGTGTGAATGATAGGCGTGTAGTTGCATGAGTAGATTTGAGAAGTGTGTGGGGGGATATTTATTCCTAAATATTTTAGCGTAGTCGTGCTAAGTTTAAGCCGAGGTGTGAGGTTTGTAAGATCCACAGGAGTAAAGTGAAGGCCTATGGGAAGCAGATCAGACTTACTGACATTAACTCTATACCCTGCAAATGATCCAAATTTAGTTATGGTATTAAAAATGGCCGGGATGGAAGTTAGGGGATCATGCACAAACAGGAGCATGTCATCTGCGAATAGACTTAACTTAATTTGAACCTCGCCCACCGCAACTCCAGTAAAAGTGCGAAGGTGTCTAAGGGCAATAGCCAGGGGTTCCAGGGCTAATGCAAACAGGAGAGGCGAAAGAGGGCAGCCCTGCCTAGTACCTCTTTGAGTGAAGAATGGAGCAGAAAGGAATTTATTGGTAAAGATTTGGGTGAGGGGTTCATGGTAGAGGGCTTGCAGCGTGGAAACAAATTCAAGAGGGAACCCAAACCTCCGAAGGGTCTCGAACAGGTGGTACCACGTTACCAGATCAAAGGCCTTTCTCGGCATCCAAAGACAGTAAGAAAGCAGGACCACCAGTCCGAGAAGACTCCAAGCCCTGCATAACAGCAAGAATCTTTCTAATATTAGTCACCGAGTGCCTTCCCCATATAAAGCCAGTTTGGTCTTCATGAATTAGACCCGGAAGCAGTTTTTTCAGCCTTTCCGACAAAAGTTTAGTGAAGATTTTGTAGTCGACATTCAATAGCGCTATGGGTCTATACGAGGAAGGCAGCATCGGATCTCTTCCCGCTTGGGGAGTACTCTAATCGATGCCGAGTTAAAATATTGTGGGGCTTTGTGAAGGGAACAAATGGAATTGTATAAGGCCGCTAAGGGTCCACAATTTTTTTTATCAAGAATCTTATAGAACTCCGCAGACAACCCATCAGGGCCTGGAGTTTTTAGGTGTTTAAGAGATTGAATAGTTTCTAAGACTTCCTGTGTGGTGATGGGGGCAGAGAATGCTGATGAGTGTTCAGGACTAAGAGTTGGCAGTGATATGCCATTCCAAAAATCATGCTTATTAATAGTGTCAATAGGTTCTTGAGAATATAGATCCTTGTAAAATTTGTGAAGAATGTCAGAGATCTTATTTCCTTGGAAATTACACTTCCCCCTCCCCATCCCTCAAGGCCGCTATGTGATGTGGGCCAGATTCTGCCCGGAGGAGACTGGACAGTAATTTCCCAGATTTATTACCAAAACGGAATATATTATGTTTGCCCGCACTTAAAAATGTATTAGATAATTGGGTCAGTACTTGGTCAAAGTGTTGCTTAGCATTGGTGTAAATGAGTCTCCTATCTAATGTGGGAGAGGCCTTGAAATCTTGGAAGGAGGAGGTGAGAGTGAACTGAGCTGCACGGTAGGTGGAGCTCAATTCTTTTTAGAATTTAGCTACAAACGCAATAATATCTCCCCTCAACACCGCCTTGGCTGTCTGCCAAAACAAAGCTGGGTTCGATTCATGTGCAGAATTGGTGAGATGATAAGAATCCCAAGCAGCATGTAACCTATCCTGAAAGTGTTGGGATCCCGCCAAGCGGGCAGGGAATCTCCACTGAGAGGAGGAACCCAAGACATATCTAGTTTGGAGAGTAATGGAAATGGGTGCGTGGTCTGAAATCAATATGGGTTCTATACTAGTATACGTAATCTTATCGGCTAAAACATCAGAGACAAAAAAGTAATCTAAACAAGAAAATGAATTAAAAGTGGCTGAGTAATATTTATACTCGAGTTCTACTGTGGATTATGGAGTCTCCAAATATCAAGAAGACCAAGCTGGGTGGACAAATATTTCAGGTTGGTCTTTGGAAGGCTGTACTTGCGTGAAGAAGCCGCCTTCCTATACAACACTACAGAGGAGACCAGGTTCAGGTCACCTCCTAAAATGATAGGGGTGTCAGTATAGGGCCGAAGCAAATTGATAAGTTTTATGTAGAAAGATTTGTCATAAATAATAGGGGCATACACATTGCATAGAATATACCTAGAGCCCTCCAAAGTGATATCTAATATAATGTATCTACCCTCTGAATCAATGATCTGGCTATGTATCTCAAAAGAGACCCCTTTGCGGATGAGGATAGCTACCCCTCTCGCTTTGGAGAGTAAGAGGACGAAGCAATCAGCTTCTGGTGGAGCATGGAAAGTTTTAAGTGTTCATCAAGTGTCAAATGTGTCTCCTGTAACAGAATAACGTCAGCCTTTACCTTGTTCATATAAGTAAGTATCCGTCTACGTTTGACGGGGGAGTGTATGCCCCGCACATTCCAGGAATAGAGTTTAAGTGAAGCAGCTATAATCAATATAGGGGGGTGATAAGAGCGATGTACCCTTTACAGGCCTGAAGTTCCATATCAAGACATCAACATAAAATATTTGTAAAAACATACACACATGCAGCAGTGGCACTAGGCCAATGGAAGCAGCTTGTACTATCAAACCACCACACTCACACCGATACCGTACTGACAGTACGGGCCGTGGAAATCCTGCAAGACACTGCCGAGCGGAGGTCACGTGACTCGCCTACCCGGAAGAAGACATCAGCAACGGAGAAATACCCGAAGGAGGAGAGGTAAGCCGGTGGGGTGTCTTGCCGAGTCGATCAGCGGAGGAGGGGGGAGAGAAAGGTTAGCAGCTCCGGTCCCGGCGGACGAGGTGCAGTGACGGCTCTAAACAAGCCCACACTGCTAATCGCCGCTAGTTCAGTCCCTGTGGCGGCTGGATCCCCCATCACGGTCCGAACCAGGACGGGGTGAGTGCATCCCTCCCCACGGGGCCTGTGCAGTCCAGTGCTCCCTGTCCCCTTACCCTCCCCGCACCAGGCGCACCCTGAACCCCGGGGAAACACCGCAATCACCGTAAGCAAGTTACCATCAGCTGCTCGAGCCGTTTAGTCAGCGGGACGCCGCTGACTACTCTTTAAATGACTTTTATTGCTGCATAACCACTCAAGCAACATAATCAGCTGGGTCACAGCCAAAGAGACTTTTCTTTCCATTTCTTTCATTTTTTTCATTTTTTCTCGTTTTTTTTCATTTTTTTTTTTCATTTTTTTTCACTTTTTTTCCTTTTTCTTCATTTTTTCATTTTTTCACTTTTGACTTGTGTAGATCATATATATATATATATATATATATATATTCAGTTTTCCCAAGTAACATATAGATATAATCTTTTTTTATATTTTATCAATGCATGCACACGAACTATACGTTTGTGTCCCTTTATAACAATAAAACCTTGATTTATTTTCATAAATTTAGTTTCACAGCATCATCATTTACATACCCACATAGGTTGAGCGCTACAACCCATGAATTGTTGCAATGGAAGCAGCTCTCCAGCTCCCTAGGAAAAGGGGAAAGAATGTGGAGTAAAAAAGAAGGGAAAAAGAGATGAAGAAGGAAAAGTGAGAGAACATGAGATAAACGAACCAGCTGTGAATCAATGAATTCACAGCCATATTGACAGTAACAGCAGCAACCGTGAACACTCTCCTGCAAATAAAACAAGGAACAGGAAAATATACAGCATAACATTGCATATCTTTAAGCACATATTAAACAGAGAAACCCTTAGAGATATAACCGGAAAAAGAAATTAAAGAAATACAAAGGGTTTTTCAATGCAGGACTCAGAGATGCGGCCTCAGGACCTCACCCTGAACCCTCAGGTATCTAAGAAACATAATAATTCAACCTCTACAACATGGTAAACTTAATCCCTAACTGCAGAAACAAAGAATGAGAAATATCAGACTACTTGCAGACTCATTCATTTTGGTCCATTGCGCTAGATTCTGGTGATCCTGCCAGTTGCAGCAGGAACTCTTTAGCGTCATCAACATTTGTGAAGTCTTTAGGACCCTGTGGCAAGAATATACGTAACCGGGCTGGGTATAGCAGCGCAAATTTAGTGCCCGACTGCACCAGTTGTGAGCAGATAGTCGACATATCTCGTCGAGCTCTGGATACCTCTGCCCCGAGTAGTCCTGAAAAAGAAAGATTCTCTGGTCATCCCATTTCAAAGCACCTTTGGACCGAGCTGCGGACCAGATCAGTTCCTTGTGTTTGAAGTTTAAGCAACAAAATATAACTGGGCGAGGACGGGGGCCTGATTAGATTCCCTCGGCGGTCCCAGACGGTGAGCCCTTTAAATTTCAAGGGATGATAATTCTTCGGGAATCCCAAGCAGGTCAGGTAAGTCTGAAAGCAGAAATCGAAGTAAATCAGGGCCCTTAATAGATTCTTTGAGGCCCACTACCCTCAGATTATTTCGCCTTAAGCGATTTTCCAAGTCGTCCAATTTAGACATCATGTGATGTCGGGAAGACGACAATTGCATCACCTGTTGTTTCAGATCGTCAATCTCCTGAAAATTAGCCCCTATGCGATTTTCGCTAGTGGATATCCTGCGAGACATGGTATTCAGCTCTGATTTAATGTCGGAGACTGCTGACATAAGCTTGTCGGCTTGTGATTGAAGCATAGGTTCCACTGTTTCCTTTATAGCCTTTACAATGTCGGCATAGGAGGGAGGTGTGGGAGGTGCTTTTGGCGGCATGATGTCCAAACTATCGGACGGTAATATGGGGATCACTTCAAACTCTGGAGGAGGGGAAGCTTCAGGGGAGGGTGCAGGCCTCTTTCCACCTGCTCTGATACGTTGAGGTTTAGGGACCGACCCAGTAAGAAATCTGTCCATAACACGTTCAAGGAGCTCCGCAGATAATAAGTGGGCAGGTTAGAGAAATCTCAATACTGTATGCAGCCCGAGAGACATTCGCGGTCACCGCTGAGTAAAGGGCCGTTACATCATATATGTTACATCGAAGTAGGGGTATAGACACATATTGGTAACACCACTGTGTGCCAGTGAATATGAGATAATAATTATGTCCACACGAGTAAATGAGGATATCTTGTAGAAAGAAACTTGTAGTTCCCCCTCACCGGGAGGACCCGACCAGCAGCGTCTCCCCAGGGTAGTGGGGGTAGGAGTATACTTAGTGTAGAGGGATGTGGCACAAACAGGGTGATGTGGGGGGGTGACAAGATTTTAATATGTCACTTATGAATGGCTGGCACCAATGAAAACCTTAGACAAGAGCTAGGAAATGATACTGAGTAGGGGGGGAGATTGCAGGGACCTGTGCAGGGCAGCCAAAACTAAGCAGCAAAGCTACTGATGTGTATAGCTGCGTGTACAGAAAATGGAGGGTTGTGAGAAACATTCAGCAGACAGGTAAGTGAGCTGGTATCAGGAGGGAGAATGGAGAATGCAGGCTGTGTCTCCCGCACGTCTTGCACTGTGCTCCACGGTGCCGGGCCGCCCGCCCGCGCCGCTGTGAGGAGAATCAAGATGGCCGCCGCTACGGGCTACTCACACACAAGCGGCCTCCTGCTTCGGGTAGCGCCGCACACAGCTGTTAGACGGAGGACCCCGCAGCGTGTAGGAGGAGAACGGCAGGCTCCGGCGAGCGATCCAGCAGAGAGGGCAGCTCCGGACGTCCACCAGCGCCTCCGGCGCCCGCCCCGAAGCTCCACCAAACTCGAGGTCCCGGCTTCAGACCTGCAGGAGGGCCGCAATCCGCAGAGACAGCAAAAGCTGCCTCCCTACTCCGCAGCACACTCCCACAGATACAGAGGTACACACTGAGGAGACTGGGGAGCGCAGGGAGGATAAATAAAGGCTCAGCAGAGGGTTAAAAGGGCTTTTTGTGAGCTTGCATGCAGGAGCTCAGGCAAGGTGCAGCTTGCTTGGTTGCCAGCCAGGCCACGCCCCAAGTCACTGTGCTCTTATGTATAATAATTAACACACATGTTTCAATATATAATACATGATGTAAGCATGAATGATAATTATAAACAATGTTGAAAATGACCACTTTAGCATCAAGATAGGCTTGGATCCTTTTTATTTTGTTTCTAAACACCTCCATATACATAAGTGCACAGTGACTTTCCGAACAAAATATGGGGTCTTTTCATAAAGCAGTGGAGAAGTTGCCCACGGCAACCAATCAGCTGCTCCTTATAATTTTATAATATGCAAATTAGAAATGTTACCTCAATGCTGATTAGTTGCCGACTTCTCCACTGCTTCACTTCTCCGCTGTTTTCACTGCTTTATGAAAAGTGCACAGTGGCTTTCCTAACACCCTGTATGTATGTATATATGTATACTGTGTGTGTGTGTGTGTGTATGTATGTATGTATGTATGTGTGTATATATATATATATATATATATATATATATATATATATATCTATATATATATATATATATCTATCACACACACACAAAAAATCTGGGTGTCCAGCACTCTCACCCAACCATCTATAACCACTGGGGTGCCTCACAAGGTTTTTCCATGTCGAGTGGTTGACCCAATATACAAAAAAACCTATAGTCCCTTAAGAAAGGGGGAGATAAAGGCACTCGCCAGATTTTCAGTCCAAAGCCACAGCCAAAAGGATAGTAAAGTGTTTTATTTGGGATCCGGTCTTTAGGTCGACATTAAGTAAGTAGTTTGACCACTATTGGTCGACAGTAATTAGGTCAACATAGTTTCTAGGTCGACATGACAAAAGGTCGACATGAGTTTTTCACATTTTTGACTTTTTTTTTTTTTTCACTTTCTCATACTTTACGATCCACGTGGACTACAAATGTTAACGGTAACCTGTGCCGAGTGCAGCGAGGCACCTCGCAAGCCATGCGAGGGGACACAGTGCACTAATTGGGGTTCCCGGTTACTGTACGGAGAAAACGACACCCAAAAAAGTAAAAAAAAAAAAAAAAAAAAAAAAGTAATGTCGACATTTTCTCATGTCGACCTAGAAACCATGTCGGCCTACTTACTGTTGACCAATAGTGGTTGACCTATAAACTCCAATGTTTTGGTCCCACTGCAGGACCTTGATCAACATCACAGCCAACTGGACAAAGAATCTCTATTTGTTCTTTTGGATTCTTTGTCCAGTTGGCTGTGATGTTGATCGTTGACAAAGGTCCTACAGTGGGACTGAAACCTTGGAGTGCATATTGACTATGGATAAGCATAAAACACTTTACTCTCCGTTTGGCTGTGGCTTTGGACTGAAAATCTGGTGAGTGCATTTCTCTCCCACTTTTTTTAAGGGACTATATGTGTTTTTGTGTTCTATCTATCTATCTATCTATCTATCTATCTATCTATCTATCTATCTATCTATCTATCTATCTATCGTAGAATTACTATGATTTCTGAAAAGGAACATTGTATGTGTTACCATAGCAAGCAGTCAGATTCTACGTATCCTTTATCTAGTGCATTTAAAAAAATAACTAAATTCTTTTTATTTTTTATTTACTGTTATAGTATCAATATGTGTTAATCTGAAACACATTGCTACTACTTCCATATTTTCTTTACAGAAGTGTTTTAAAGGAAACATTTTTTTTATATTAAATCAACAAAATATCTTCAAATAATGACCTTGTTTATGGAAAGTGTGTATAACTAAGCGCCCATCCATTGCAGATGCCAATGTGGGGAGCGACCGCCATGTTTTATCAATTAGACACCATTAGGATGGTTAGTCCACGGCCCCTCTGTAGCTCTTCTCAATACTTTCATTAACTTTTTGTACAAGCCATATTACTCGAGCTGTTCTGACAGCTGCAACCCTGTGGTGGGTTTCCAGTTGCCACTCTGCTGCAGAATAAACATGCATTCACCTTGAGGGTGTCAGTTCAAGAGTATGGTTTAAAATGGTTGAGTCTATTTACCTTCATGGAAAAGACCTGGATATGACATCAGCTGAGGGCAGAAGATGTCTTCTCCCCTTACAGCACGTTTATGTTTTCTGCTATCTCCGTTTGTTGTAGGGTATTTTGATTTATTGATGCTGCTTTGTACCCTCGTGGGCTCGCTACGCTCGCCATGCTTCAGGCCTGGTGCCTGCTCCACTCAGCACAGGTTACTATTCCAAATAGTTGGTGACATTGACCCAGTGCATTATGGGAAAGTTCCTCTCCACAAAGGGAATCTAGACGCTACTGGTTTTAAACCACCAAAATACCAAAAGCATGAATATAATAATTGGTCAAATCATGGATTGTATGTCTTGGAATATTGGAGGAGAGGTTAAGAATTAGTAAACTCCTTTCCTTTCTATTATTCCAAGTAATCTTAGTAATGCATGTGCTATATAACAGTGAAATCATGAACAGAATTACATTTAGTTTTTACTTGTTAGCTTAATCATTAAGACAAATTATTAAGTTGTACTTAACCATAAACTGTTCCCTTATCCACTGCTATCAGTAGCGGATCTTGCCACGGGCAAGCAAGACTTTTGCCCGGGGCGCTGCCTTCCGGAGGGCGCAGGGCGCCATCTGGAGGGCGCAGGGCGCCATCTGGAGGGCGCCGCACCAGGGCAAGATTCGCTGCTGCTGTGTGCCCCCCGCTGCCGCTGGCCGCTGCCCCCCCCCCCCCCCCCGCGCGCTGCCGCTGTGAAGGGAAACTAGACGCGTACGCGTCTAGTTTCCCTTCGTGGATAGGTCTTTTACTGTGCGGTGCGCGATGACGTCATCGCGCACCGCACATCATTTCAGTCTGTACAGGGGGCGTAAATGACCATGCCCCCTGTATGAAGCCACGCCCCCTATTGCCGCCCGTGGCGCACAGAGCCCCAGAACCGGCCCTGACTGCTATGTATTAGATATACTGTCTCTCAAATCAATAAATTTTCTCTAACATCCTAGGGGATACTGGAATGGTCTTACTACCATGGGGTATAGATGGGGTCCTTTGGAGCCTTGGCACTTTACATTTCTTCAGAGTGTGCTGGTTCCTCCCCTCTATGCCCCAAGGAGCCGGATGCATTCTCTGGAGCTCCAGAGTGTTTTCTTCAAAAACTTTTATTTTAGTTATTTTCAGGCAACACTGGTTGGCAACAGTCTGCCTGCGTCGTGGGTCTTAGGGGGGGTACCGTACCAACCTCTTGAAGGGTTAATGGTCCGGTTCCCCGCTGACAGGACATAGCTCCCGAGGAGTTGGTTTGCCCGCCCCCAGGCTGTGCGCGCACTCCAACAGCATGCCACCACCCCTAACAGAGCTGAAGACGCTGGTGTGGTGAGTACAGGAATCAGGGTCCCGGTTAGCGGGTCCCCTGTTCACATGGCGGCATAAGGGCGCGGCGGGCACTCGGACCTGCGGTGCCCACTGCATATACCCACACTGGCGCTGACACAGTAAAGGGATTTTAACCCAGTTTTCTGTAAATTGGAGAGACTTGCCAGTATAATAGAGTACAGGTTTGGGCACCAATAAGGGGGTGGGGCTTCCCTGAGAGTGGGACCAATGGCTGAGGTGCCATTTCCTGCTGCATCATACTACAGGCTGCATACCGGGAAGCGCTGCTCCTCCAAGGACCCTCTAAAGCACCTTACACTGGTACCAAGGGAGTTTGTAGTAGGGGGGGGAGCACTATATTGTCTGATAAAACTAGTTACCTTATCTAAGGTTCTAGATTCTGCCCGGCAAAGCACTGCTTCAGTTAATTGCGGCAGGTGTGTGCTGGGTTTCTCCCTCTCTGTCTCACTACATCCAGGCTGTAAACTGGGTTACTGTGTTGATTCATTGCTCCTGTGTTCGTATAAACATGTCTGGCAAGAAAGTTATATGTCAGACCTGTAGCACAAAGTCCCCCCCCCCCCCCCCCCCCCCCCCTCCCACTCCAGGGGGGTCTCTGTTGTGTACTCGGTGCAGTCTCTCTTCACAGGGAAGCAGCATACAGGAACCAGAATGGCTGGATAATCAGGAGAAAATCATGCAGCACAGTTTTCCCCTCCCCTGGGGGGGATCTCTGTTGTGTGCACAGTGCAGCCCCTCTTCACAATGAAGCAGCACTGGGGATGGCCATCGGTACATCCCCCCCCCCCATCATTGGTTGCCATCGATGGAGCAATTATCTGGAACCATCGATGGTTATAAAATATGCTATCTACCATCGATGGTTCCTGGTATCGAATAGCCACGCATGCACAGAAGAGGCTTTGCTGGAGAACGTCTCTGCGAGCAATAGTAACCTCTGCGCATGCGTGGCGTAGCTCCCCCGGAGGCTTGCTGCACACAGTCTCCCACTGAGTGATAAAGACAGTGGATGGGGAGAAGGAGGACGCGGACGGGGCTGGTGACGTGCTGACTGACAGCAGCCGTTATGCCTTCCCTTCCCCTCCGTTACTGTATCTCGGCAACACTAGACAGTAATGAGTGGAGTCAGGAGATGAGGTACGTCTGACGTAACACCATCTCATGATCCACCATCGATGGTGAAAGTATTAAATACTGAACAAAAACCATCGATGATTTGGAATCAGTGATGGTCGATGGCCATATCTAAGTAGCACTCGAGCCAGCATGGCTGGACTACATAAGAGATGTTTACAGACATATCATCTGTACTGGATACTGCCAGGCAGGAGAGGCAATATTTTAAAAGAAGTCTATGGCTGATTTTATGTTAAGAATTCAGACCACGGACCAGCCTCTCAGCCCCTATACTTATTTCCCAAAAAGTACTTTACCCCAGGTTCTAGGCTATATCTGATGACGAGATGCCAGATCTGGAAGAGGGGGAGGTGGATGTAGATATGGGGGACGGTACTGTCTCATGGAGTGGAAGCTCTTATCTACTCTTTTCGGGATGTCCTGAATATCTCTGATAAGGAGACAGACATAGTAAAAGTATTGTTTTTAATGTGAAAACAGAATCTCCTGCTACTTTCCTATCTCCAAGGAATTAAACACATTCTTTAGAGTAACGTGGGTTAGTCCTGATTTGAAATTTCAGATCCCTATGAGGTTGCTGACGTCCTTTCCTTTTCCCCCTGAGGATAGGAAGGTGTGGAAAAATTCACCTGCAGTGTATACTTCAATGTCCTGGCTGTCACCTAAGATTGTACTGCCTGTACCTGGAGCTATCTCCTTAAAAGACCCTGCTGATCATAGATTTGAGACTACTCTCAAATGCATTTACACAGCAGTGGGAGTTGCTCAGTGTCCTACAATTGCATGTTGATGATTACAAGGGCCATTGTTAAATGGAAGGGTAATATACTGAAAGGTTTTGACACGATGCCTCAGGATGAGATTATCACACTCCTGTGACATGTACAGGATTCTGCATATTTTATGTGTGTATCATTGTAGGAAATAGGCCTGATCAATGCACGCTCAACGGCTATGGCGGTGTCAGTGCACAGAACGTTATGGGTGCGACGGTGGACAGCAGAGGCTGATTCCAAGAGAGGAGAGAGAGCTTTCCCTTTACGGGGGAGGTTTTATTCGGTGATGAACTGAACTAGTGAATTTCACATACTAAGGCTGGTAAGTCCACCTATCTCCCGTCTGCAGATCCGCCGGCTGGACGTGCTTACCTAGGCCCCACTCTGCAGTCCTTTCGGGTTGACAGCCTGTTTTGTGGTACCGAAACCTGATGGTTCGGTACGGCTGATCGTCAACCTCAAATCAGATGGTCAGAGTCACATCTGCACATGCGCCAGATGATATGTCTTTCACCAAAAGCCAAGATTTCTCTCTTATGGTGTTTGCAGATCTCCCACCTGGTGGGGGGGTTGACACTTTGGATTGGATTCTGTTGACAATGGTTGCGAGCCTCCGTGGTTAAGGTACAGTGACCCAAGGGGCTCGGTTCCACGGTAGGTGGTCAGATCAAGTTGCCTCCTTTCCGATTAATGTTCTGGATCTCAGGGCTATCTACAAAGCCCTTCTGCAGGCCGTTTCTATCCCTCTGTATTGGGCCATACAGGTACGGTCGGAAAACCACAGACTATGGCGTACATGACCCGACAAGGAGGTCCAAACAGCAGAGCTGCAATGAGAGAGGTTTCCAAGATACTCCTCTGGGCTGAGCAGAATGCCAAGGCCATTTCTGCCATACTCATTCCGGGAGCAGGTAATTCGGAAGCAGACTTCGGTCTGCACCCAGGGGAATGGGACCTCCACCCGCAAGTGTTTCAGCAGATATTTCATCGGTGGGTCTACCCGCAACTCGACATGTTGGCTTCTCGGCTGACCAAGAAGCTTCTGCTTTCCTGTTTCAGGACGAGGGATCCACAGGCCACAGCGGTGGACGCTCTGACGCCGCCGTGGATTTACCAGTTGATAAATTTGTTCCCTCCAATTCCCAGAGTTCTCGAAGGACTTAATGGAAAAGAGTTCAGGCAATTCTGATTGCCCCAGACTGGTCCCGCATGGCCTGGTATGCAGACCTCCTTGCATTGTCACTCGAAGGCCCCTGGCCTCTGCCAATTCAAGATGATCTTCTTATACAAGGGCTGTTAGTCTATCCAGATTTACCACGGCTACATTTAATGGAATGGAGGTTGATTTAGAGGTTTTTACCCAAGACAGAGATTCCGGGCAAGGTTATCTCGACTATGATCCAAGCCGGGCAGATGGTCGCGTCGAAAACTTTACCATCGCATATGGGAGACTTGTCTCTTGGCGTAAGATTCAACAGTGTTCTGCTGTGGATTTTCGTCTGGGACGTTTCTTGCACTTCCTGCAGGCTGTTGTGTTGGGCCTACGTTTAGGCTCCATAACAATTCAGATCTCAACCTTGTCCTTTTCTTTCAGGAAAAAATTGGCTGTTCTTCCAGTAGTCCAGACGTTCTTGAAGGGTGTCCTTCGTATACGACCACCCTTTGTGCCTCCCACGGTGACGTGGGATCTCAATGTGATTCTGACCTTTCTCCAATCGGATTGATTGAACCATTCCACAGGATGGATATGGACTATTTGATGTGGAAGGCTATCATGTTGTTGACCTTGGCCTCTGCGAGGTGTGTTTCGGAATTAGGGGCCTTATCCTGTAAGAGTCCTTCTCTTCTGTTTATGAGAATAGAGCTGAGCTCTGAACTCGCTAGACATTCTTGCCTGAGGTGTCTGCATTTCATATCAATTAGCCGATAGTGGTTCCGGTTGTCACTGGCGTGTCTGTTACACCAAAGTCCTTGGACGGGCTCGGGCTTTGGGGATTTATGTCAAGAGGACAGCTCGTCTCAGTAAATCAGACTCGTTTTTTTTTCTCTATGATGCTTCAAAGATTGGTTGTTCTGCTTCAAAGCAGTCTATTGCATGTTGGGTCGTCCTTATGAGCCAACGGGCTTACTCTTCGGTAGCTTTGCTGCGGCCGATGTCTATTCAGGCCCACTCCACTCAGTCAGTGGGTTCTTACTGGGCGGCTACCCGGGGTGTCTCGACTGCAATTATGCTGGGCACCTTCTTGGTCGGGTTCAAACACGTTAAGTTTTTCAGGTTCGACCCCTTGGCTACTGATGACCTACAGTTTGGTCAATCAGGTTTGCAGGAGTCTCGGCACTCTTCCACCCGGTCTGGGAGCTTTAGGACTTCCCCATGGTACGACCATCCCTGTATCCCTTAGGACGTTAGAGAAAATAGGATTTTAATACATACCGGTAAATCCTTTTCTCTAGTCCGTAGGGGATGCTGGGCGCCCGCCTCTGTTTCGTTATTTTCCTACAAGTGTTATTCTTGTGTGTTGGTAGTTGGGTCTGCTGTTGCTGTCCCTATTTTCAAGTTGTGGTTAGCATTGCTATCCTCTTGTTTTGTTGTGTGCTGGTTCGTTCTCTCACCACTTTCTTGTCTATTTTCCTCCTCTCAAAGTATGTCCATCTCCTCGGGCACGGTTTTCCTAGACTGAGTCTGCAGGAGGGGCATAGAGGGGAGGAGCCAGCACACTCAGAAGAAACTTAAAGTGCCAAGGCTCTAAAGGACCCATCTATACCCCTTGGTACTAAGACCATCCCAGTATCGGCTACGGACTACGAGAAAAGGATTTACCGGTAGGTATTAAAATCCTATTATTGCTACTAATGTGTGTACTGAGAGAGAGACTAATTTTCTGTTGTTCAGTTACATTCTACAGAGAAGTGTCAAGCAAATGCCAGTCATTCCACCTGCTGGTGTACCACCAGAATTCCATAGTGGAAAGTCTAAAGAACCACCTACAAGTGAAGAACAGCCTTGCTTACCAACCACTGCTTGAGTATGTACAAATATGTGTAATTTTCTTTGTTATTGCTTTATTTATTGTCCTTTTTTACTCTATAGGTGTGTACACATGGTGAGATAAATCTGTAAGTCAAAATCTTTAGGAAAGTTTAGTGCACATCTCAAGGTGTTAGGCAGGTTGCGATACCGATTTGACCGCGATGCGCACTCCCACGTTTGTTGGTGTCGCAAGGCTAGATAGACTGTGCAGGCAAGTCAATCTTGACTATCTACTACAGTATCTAGTACAAAGTATAGTCAAAATTTGCACTTAATCAAAATTGTACATAGACAATTGGTTTACGCATTGCGACCAAATTATTAAATCCTGCTGTGTGATGTTCTTGTCAGACTTTTTTTTTTTTTTTTTAAATATTGAACTAGCTGCTTGCATCACAGGATAAATGTGGATGCTTTTCCGTCCACTGATGCTTTTTGCATATGATCTTTAACCCGCATAGTTCCCTGCTGACACCACCTTGTTGCTAGTCAAAAATTAACACATTAAAACTGTCTTGTTCACTGAAGCTCAGGCCAAATGAGGTCGAACAATCAGTCCGTGTTCAGTGACAATATGCTAGCATTCTCATTCATGGTACAGATGAGAATATATCTTTACTGCAGACACGCCAAACAGCCCCTCTTGACACGCCAGGTTGCATGAGGGTTGGTAGTCTAGGATGCACAAGGAGACTGTGCTGATTAATTTGATATACGGCACTTGTATGTGTTTGCAACTGAGTCTCTGAATCTGCACATGAAGTGCAACAATGTAGCTGCCGCAGCTTTTTTTTCCAATACAAGGTCTGTTCTGCTCCATATACAGACTCAGTCACATACAATCACACAAGTGTCGTATATCAAATTAATCGGCACAGTATCCTCATGCGTCCGAGTCGCATTGTGTTGGGACTAAGACGCATTTTCAGCCATAAATGACGCCCTACATTAGCAGAGTTGAACAGACCCTGATGGCTCATTCATGCTAGGCATCTTGCGCTGCATGGTGGATTGAGACTGGATGTAAGAGGACACATCTGTAGCTCTGAAACTCAGTTTAAGCATTAGTATAACTTATTGCACTGTGCATTCCAGCTAATAAAAGAGCTATAATACTGTAAATGGCTATTGGATGTAGTTACTGCACATAAAAAAGCAGTGCACAAGTATTATTTTTCTTAGTTTATGACTTAAACGCTTTGATAAATTAACATCTGTGCTTCTTCCATTCAGTCTGGTGGTGCAGCTGGCGCGAGATCTTCAGGCAGACTTCTACCCCCATTTTCAAGATTTTTTTAAAGTTATTTCTTCCTTACTGAACACAAAAGACACTGCGCTGATAGAGTGGTCCTTTACATCCCTGTCTTACCTATACAAGTACCTGTGGAGAATGATGGTAAAGGATATGCCAACAATTTACAGGTATTCACATTGTTATTAAAATTATTTTAATAGTTTTCTCACGAATGAAAGTTCATCGTATAGGAGGCTTAAATTGCATCTGGTGACTACATTATATCTGGATTGCTATTGTGGGGTGTTTGGGTTATCGTATAAAAATATAGGAAACGCTTAACAGCATAAGCAGCTCTTTTTCCTATATAGAACAAAGTTCAAGCCAAGTGTTTGCTGCACTCCCCCCATGTGCACAACCTATATACAGTAGGTTACAGAAGAAAGACTATGTAGCTAGTCTTCACGCTAGACTGTTTTAGCATGGCGGCGTGCCCTGCCCGATTTCCAAAGGCCAAAATGCACCCTGCCCTTTTAGCGGCGCATGCTAAAACAGCCTGCCCTGTCCCGTGCTGCCGCCACATGAATAGATGCTGTGCACATGCACATCTCTCACATTAATGGGAGAGCTTGGGGGACGCCAAGCATAAGTGCTGGGCCCCCAATAGTGACGCGAAGGGGCTACACTATCCCTTATAGTGACATTTGCAGGGCTGCGTCCTCAGCCGGCCACGCCCCCTTTTCGGACGCGATACCGTGTTTGCACCATAGCTCCCTGCCAGTATTGTACCTTATCAGCCGGTGGTTATAAGAATATTGCATCCTAAAAGATAGACCAAAGGAACAAAAAAAGAGATGTTAATGTAATAATATATTTTGGTGATTAGTCATTATGCTCACAAGCAGCCAACTCACCAGTAAGGTGCTACAGTTTGAGTTTTGGTGAATCTTTCCATTTCCCTTGATCCTATAGTAGGTGAGATTAATATTTGTAAAATGACTAAACTACAATCCAGGTTATGTTTTTAACACTTTTCAAGAAGACAGTCATTTTTCATATAACCATTTTTATTGTAGGGTTTACTATTTCTCAATATTTCAAGTGGCGTTACACTTTACAATTGGAACCAAAAATAATATGGTAATAAAACAAAACTAGGTAATAGACAGGCAAAGAAGTAAGAAGGCCCTGCTTGCAAGTTTACAATCTATAAGGAAATGGGCGATGATACACAAGGATAGGTGCTATCTATTGCATAATAGTCCGACCAGATTTCAAAGGTTCTTAGTGGGCTGTATGATATGGTCATACAGCAATGTTGGACAGTGGTCCGGAAGATGTGAAAGTGAAGAAAAAGAAAATATGTGAGGTTATGTGTGGACTGTAATTAGATAAGAAAGCTTATGAAGATTGTGGGTGGCTCTGGAATTTGATGGGCTTGTCTGAAGAGGTGAGTTTTCAGGGAATAATTGAAGGTTTGGAGAATAGAGGAGAGTCTTATTGTGCGTGGGAGGGCATTCCACAGAGTGGGTGCAGCCAGAAAAGTCCTGTAATTATGCATGGGAACAAGTAAAGCGTATGAATGAGAGACGCAGATCTTATGCAGAGCAGAGAGGTCAGGTTGGCAGATATTTTGAGGTAAGCAAGAGAGATGCATATTGGTGCAGTTTAGTTAACCTTATATGTAAGTAAAAATATCTTATATTGAATACGGTAGAAAACAGGTAGCCAATTGAGGAACTGACAGAACAGAGCAGCAGACGATCAATCCCAGGTTGTAACATTGCATTTAGGAGCTGATTGGCTGGTACTTTATCTCCTTTCACATTATCTCTCTGCAAGGCTTGGTACATAGACCCCATGATTTGGAGACAGCTTTTATGTGGGGAATAAAGGACGGTTCTGAGTCAAGTATGACACCTAGGCAGCGAGCTTGTGGGGTATGGTTGATTGTCGAGTTATCAACAGTGATAGAGATATCAGGTTGGTAACTACTATTATCCTGTGTAAATATTATTAATACTGTTCTGGAAATAAGAAGTTTGAGGTGGCGAGATGACATTAAAGAGGAAACGACAGATAGGTATTCAGTGACTCGAACCACTACAGATGGTGACAAATCTGGGGGAGGATAGGTAGATTTGAGTATCATCCGCGCACAGATGATAATGAAATCCAAAAGAGCTGATTAGTTTGTCAAGAGATGTGGCATAGATTGAAAAAAAGCAGTTGAGATAAGACTGAGCCCTGCGGTACTCCAACCGATAGACGTAGCGAAGAGGAGGTGGATTCAGAGAAACGAACACTGAAATAGCGATTAGGTAGGATGTGAACCAAGAAAGGGCTGTGTCCTGAAAACCTATGGGTAGTAGTGTTTTGTATGAGAAAAGAGTGATCAACAGTGTTAAATTCAATAGAACGATCTAGAAGAATAAGAGCAAAGTGAATAATGGCCTTTAGACTTAGCAGTGACAAAGATCATTCACTACCTTATTCACTACTGTCTGTGAAATGTTGGGAATGAAAGCCTGACTGAAGTGGATCCAATAAGTTGTGAGTTAAAGTGTATGAGGCGAGTCTCTCAGGTAGTTGGGAGGGGTATAGGATCTGACAGATGGGACGGTAATTTGAGACAGTTATCGCATAGTGTTTCCCCTTCCGGGCCACCAAAATAGTGCATGCACACTGTACTTTGCAAGCGATATCGTAGAGTGACGTCATGCCACAGCCGGCCCGTGCATGGAGTTTTGGACTATAAGTCCAAATTGAGCTGCATTCACAGCTGATGGAGGGAAACTATAACGATGCATTGGGACCGTGCACCGTTCATCGTCCGCAGCATAAACACTGGGTGATATTCACACATGATATCGCTCAGAAGGCTGAACATGAGCGATATTGTTTGTGATATCGCATAGCCTGTACGGACCTTAAGGGTTAGAATTTGTTTTCTGCAGTTGGCTATTAAGCTGATTATACAAATCGATGATGATGTAGATCCCACTACTGCGTCTAAGAAACCTGATAAATTTAAACGTCAGAAGGTAACTAAAGTAGTCTTACCACATTCTGACCATTTGGTAGACATACGGCAGGAACCCTGGTCTTCTCTAGGAAAGAAATTCTCCCTGTCTAAAAAGATGCTAGCTCGTTATCCTCTCTCCTCTGAGGTGTGTTACAAGTGGGAAAATCCACCGCCGGTGTATTCCCATGTCACCCGTCTTGTGGTGTCGTCTACTCTGTCTGTCACCTCACTGAAGGAACCGACGTATAAGCGTGTTAAAGGATGCCTGAAGTCTATTTACTCCCTTACAGGTGCTGTACATAGACCCAATATAGCAGCCTCCTGGGCCGCAAAAGGAATTGAAACATGGGTTCAGACACTAGATGAAGAGCTGCCTCAGGATTTATCTGACACTGCCAGACAATATCTGTCTCATATTGCCACCGCCTCCCATTACATTCAGGAGGCGTCCTCTGAGGCAGGTGTAATGGCGGCCAGGGCGTCGATTACGTCCATCCTGGCTCGCCAAATTCTGTGGTTGGGGTCCTGGAAGGTGGACCTGGACTCCAAATAGACCTTGGAGGTACTCCCTTTTAAGAGAGACATCTTGTTTGGGGAGGATCTGAATAAGATTGTGACTAACTTAGCGGCTGCTAAGAATTCGTTCCTCCCAAATACTAATCCTTCTACACAGAAGGCAAAGAGTAACACTTTTCATTCCTTTCGACCTCCAGGGAAAGCAAAAGGTCAGGCATACCCGAGACAAGCTTGTGCTCCCAAAACCACATCCCAAAGTGAAACAATCCTGGGCGGCCGTCAGCGTGCTGCATGACGGGGCGGGCCTCTCCCTGAGGGATCCCAGGGTGGGGGGCCGACTTCTGCAATTCACCCAGGTCTGGTTAAAGACCACTTCAGATGCATGGGTGCAAGAAGTTGTCTCTCACGGGTACGCAGTCTCTTTCAAGAGACGTCCCCCTCGCCAGTTCCGACCGACTGTTGTCCCTTCGGACCCGTTGAAGGCGCAAGCTCTACACCTGGTTGTGCGTTCCCTCCTGAATACAGGATTGGTAGTGCCGGTACCTCTGTCTCAGAGAGGCGGAGGATGCTACTCGACCCTGTTTCTAGTCCCGAAACCGAAATGGGTCTTTCCGGCCTATACTCAACCTCAAATCACTGAACAAATTTGTGAGAGTGTCCAAGTTCCGTATGGAAAAGCTGCACTCGATTTATAATGACCATGAAACCCAGAGATTATATGGTATCCCTGGATATACAAAATGTCTATCTGCATATACTTATTGCCATGTCGCATCAGCAATATCTGCGGTTTGCCATTGGCAACCTTCATTATCAATTCCAGGCTCTGCCATTTGGATTGGCCTACGGCCCCTCGGATCTTCACCAAGGTTATGGCCGTGATGACTGCTCATCTGTGTCGTCAGGGATTCAGGATCCTGCCGTATGTGGACGACTTGCTGATCCTGGCGAACTCCCAAGATGTTCTTCTCAGTCATCTACAACTGACTGTAAAATTCATACAAGCCCACGGGTGACTCGTCAACTGTAAGAAGTCCTCTCTGGTCCCTGCTCGGAGCATTGTGCACCTGGGGGCACTGCTGGACACACTCAGCCAAAGACTATTTCTGTCTCCAGAGAAAGTCCTGAAACTTCAGGACAGGATTTAATGCTTCCGCTCTCGCCCGAGAGTGTTGATACACTTTGTTATGCAAGTACTAGGCCTCATGGTGTCTGCATACAACATGGTGGAGTATGCTCCGCTTCATTCCCGCCCTCTACAGAGGTTAATACTTTCCAAGTGGGATGGCCTGCCTCATCGGATCAGGTCTCAAATGATCTCCTAGACTCCAGAGTTCGTTTGTCACTGAGCTGGTGGCTATAGGACCAACAGTTAAGCAGGGGCCATCCCTTCTGGATTCCCAACTGGGTCCTACTGACTACGGATGCCAGTCTGAGGGGTTGGGGCGTGGTGCTGGAGCAACACTCTCTCTCCAGGGTCGGTGGACCAGGGAGGAATCACTCCTCCCGATAAACATTCTGGAATTGCGGACAGTGTTCAATACTTTGACTCTTGACCTGCCTCTGATACAGAACAGACCAGTTCAAGTACAATCCGACAGCGCTACCACAGTGGCTTACATAAATCATCAAGGCAGCACTCGAAGCCGCATGGCAATGACGGAAGTTTCAAAAATCCTTTATTGGGCGGAACACCATCTGCCAGCAATATCGTCAGTGTTCATTCCGGTGGTCCTTAACTGGGAAGCGGACTTCTTCCGTCGTCAGGACGTACACACCGGAGAGTGGAGTCTTCACCCGGAAGTCTTTCAACTCCTAGTGGACACGTGGGGCCTACCAGATGTAGACTTGATGGCGTCTCGACACAATCACAAAGTTCCAGTCCTCGGATGAAGGACAAGGGATACTCAAGCAGCGTTCGTGGACGCACTGGCAAATTCATGGAACTTTCAGCTGCCCCACGTGTTCCCTCCAGTGTTGCTCCTGCCTGTGGTACTACAGAAGTTCAAGCAAAAAGGAATACTACTTCTAGTCGCTCCAGTGTGGCCCCGATGGCATTGGTTCTCAGACCTGCAGGGTCTATCGATAGAGCATCCTCTTTCAATGCCCAGACTTCCTCGTACAAGGCCCTGTGTCTACCCAGACCTGGCCAAGCTGGCTTTGACGGCGTGGCTCTTGAAGCTTCACTCCTGATGGCCAAAGGATTCTCCGAGGAGGTTATCCAAACTGTGCTAAAGGCCCGCAAACCGGCTTCTGCACGGATTTATTATAGGGTCTGGAATTCTTACTTTACCAGGTGTGCTGCTAAGAATTACAATGTTTACAAGTTTAGTACTTCCAGACTTCTGGCTTTTCTACAACAAGGCCTGGATTTAGGACTTTGTCTGGCCTCCCTCAAGGTTCACATATCTGCCTTGTCGGTGTGGTTTCAGAGAAAAATTGCATCTATTCCTGACGTTCATACATTCACTCAGGGCGTCCTGCGGATTCAGCCTCCCTATGTCCCTCCTATGGTTCCATGAGATCTGTTTATTGTCCTAAATGCCCTGCAAGAGTCTCCGGTTGAACTTCTTGAGTCAGTGGACCTTAAATGGCTCACAGCCAAGGTCCTGTTTCTGCTGGTTATTGCCTCAGCTAGGAGGGTGTCGGACTTGGAGGCTTTGGGGGTAATTCAGAGTTGATCGCAGCAGCAAATTTGTTAGCAGTTGGGCAAAACCATGGGGGTCATTCCGAGTTGACCGCACGTAGCAACCTTTTGCTGCTCGTGCGATCAACTAGACGCCGCCTATGGGGAAATGTATTTTAGCATAGCAGGGCTGCGATCGCTTGTGCAGCCCTGCTATGCTAAAGTTTTGTGCAGAACAAGACTAGCCCTGCAGGTACTTACCCTGTGAGATGGATCCAGCGATGAAGGTCCCGGAATTGACGTCAGACAACCGCCCTCCAAACGCCTGGACATGCCTGCGTTCGGATCTCCACGCCAGACAACTGAGTATCCGCCCCAGAAAGCCTCCCCACTGTCAATCTTCTTGCAATCACGCTAGCGATCACTTTCTTCTGGTCGTTGCCCTGCGACGCCTGTCACTGGGCAACGACGCACGCGCGCAGCAAATGCGCGTTTCTGACCTGTTCGCACCACAGCGATGAACCGATGCGTGCAAACGGGTTGGAATTACCCCCCATGTGCACTGCAGGGGGAGCCGATGTAACATGTGCAGAGAGTTAGATTTGGGTGGGTTATTTTTTTCATGTGCAGGGTAAATACTGGCTGCTTTATTTTTACACTGCACTTTAGATTTCAGTTTGAACACACCCCACCCATATTTAACTCTCTCTGCACATGTTTTATCTGCCCCCTCTGTAGTGCTGCGATCACCTCTGAATGATCCCCTTTGTCCTGTCGTCCACCCTTTCTGATATTCCATCGTGACCGGGCAGTTCTTCGAACTCTCCCAGGTTATTTACCTAAAGTGGTGTCATCTTTTCACCTTAACCAAGAGATTGTGGTTTCCGGCCTTTATCTCTTCTGACTTGTCCCCCAAAGAGCCGTCTTTGGATGTGGTAAGGGCTCCCCGTATATATGTGGAGAGGACTGCCTCTATTAGGAGGTCAGATACCCTTTTTGTACTTTTTGGTTTCCATAAACTTGGCTGGCCTGCGAATAAGCAAACCTTGGCCAGATGGATTAGAATGGTGATTGCACAAGCTTATGTGCAGTCTGGGCTACCAGCTCCTGCTGCCATTCAGGTCCATTCTACTCGGTCTGTTGGACCTTCTTGGGCGGCCCGTCGTGGAACGTCCGCAGAACAATTGTGCAAGGCGGCTACGTGGTTCTCAGTGAACACGTTCATTAGGTTCTATGCCTTTGATACTTCCGCCTCCAAGGATACTTCCTTTGGACGCTGGGTTCTCATACCCACTTAGGTGTGTCCCCTCCCGTGAGGAACTGCTTTAGGACATCCCCGATCTATTCCCTGTGGAACACAGTGTACCCCGCTGCAGAAAAGGAGATTTATGGTAGACTTACCATTGTTAAATCTCTTTATACAAGGTACACTGGGTTCCACAGTGCGCCCACCTTGACGCACTTGGCTTCTTTGGGTTTGTATGGCATTAGCCGCTGGTCCCTTCTCCTCCTGTCGTGAGAACGTGGTTCTATGTGACTAACATCTGCCTTCTTTTTTACCTGCTTCTGCTTTGGACTGGTTAACTAAAACTGAGCTCACAGTGACTGGAGGCGGGGGTTATATAGAGGAGGCCCCGCAATGCATCCTGGGACAGTGTAAAGCTTTAGCCTGTTGGAGCCTCTGGATCAAGATCTATCTCTACACCCTGATGTATTCCATGTGGAACCCAGTGTACCTCACAAAAAGAGATTTAACCATGGTAAGTCTACCATAAATCTCCTTTTTTTCAGAATGGGAGTAATTACTTCATGCTTGTACAGTGATGGAAAGATACCAGTAGACACACAGAAGACAAAGCTCTTCTGATTTGTTTGAGTATAGGATCAAGAGGAGCGGTAGTAGGGTAGGAAGATGAGAAGAACGTAGATACATCATCTTCATTTCTGGGAGAGAATGTGCCAGAGGTAGGAAGTTGAGCACACATGCACACTAGGGTGGTGTTGTTTTTTGTTGTTGTTTTTTGGTAGCTAGTTAACCTACCAGTTTATTTTTGAAGTGTGGGAGGAAACTGGAGTACCCAGAGGAAATCCACGCAAACTTGGGGACTGTATGCATAATTCACACAGGGCTGTAATGGAAATCGAATCCATGAACTCTGTGCTGTGAGGCAGCACCATTAACCATTACACCATCCGTGCTCGCCATGTATGTGAATAGAACATAAATATAGTACTGAAATATTTCTCATCTTCATGTTGCTGTGAATTGAGAACTGGTAATGGAGAACTTCAGTCAGCTAACAAGACACTCCAAAAATCCCTTTTTCTCTAACGTCCTAAGTGGATGCTGGGGACTCCGTCAGGACCATGGGGAATAGCGGCTCCGCAGGAGACAGGGCACAAAAATAAAGCTTTAGGATTAGGTGGTGTGTACTGGCTCCTCCCCCTATGACCCTCCTCCAAGCCTCAGTTAGGTTTTTGTGCCCGTCCGAGCAGGGTGCAATCTAGGTGGCTCTCCTAAAGAGCTGCTTAGAAAAAGTTTTTAGGTTTTTTATTTTCAGTGAGTCCTGCTGGCAACAGGCTCACTGCATCGAGGGACTTAGGGGAGAGAATTTCAACTCACTTGCGTGCAGGATGGATTGGATTCTTAGGCTACTGGACACCATTAGCTCCAGAGGGAGTCGGAACACAGGTCTCACCCTGGGGTTCGTCCCGGAGCCGCGCCGCCGACCCCCCTTACAGATGCTGAAGATTGAAGGTCCGGAAACAGGCGGCAGAAGGCTCTTCAGTCTTCATGAAGGTAGCGCACAGCACTGCAGCTGTGCGCCATTGTTGTCACACACTTCACACCAAGCGGTCACGGAGGGTGCAGGGCGCTGCTGGGGGCGCCCTGGGCAGCAATATTTAATACCTTTATGGCAAAAGAATACATCACATATAGCCATTGAGGCTATATGTATGTATTTAACCCATGCCAGATATCTAAAACTCCGGGAGAAAAGCCCGCCGAAATAGGGGGCGGGGCTTATTCTCCTCAGCACACAGCGCCATTTTCCTGCTCCGCTCCGCTGTGAGGAAGGCTCCCAGGACTCTCCCCTGCACTGCACTACAGAAACAGGGTAAAACAGAGAGGGGGGGCATTTTTTGGCGATATTTTGATATATTTAAGCTGCTATAAGGAACAACACTTATATAAGGTTGTTCCCATATATATTATAGCGCTTGGGTGTGTGCTGGCAAACTCTCCCTCTGTCTCCCCAAAGGGCTAGTGGGGTCCTGTCTTCGATAAGAGCATTCCCTGTGTGTCTGCTGTGTGTCGGTACGTGTGTGTCGACATGTATGAGGACGATGTTGGTGTGGAGGCAGAGCAATTGCCGATAATGGTGATGTCACCCCCCAGGGAGTCGACACCGGAATGGATGGCTTTGTTTATGGAATTACGTGATAATGTCAGCACATTACAAAAATCAGTTGACGACATGAGACGGCCGGCAAACCAGTTAGTACCTGCCCAGGCGTCTCAGACACCGTCAGGGGCTGTAAAGCGCCCTTTACCTCAGTCGGTCGACACAGACCCAGACACAGACACTGAATCTAGTGTCGACGGTGATGAAACAAACGTATTTTCAAGTAGGGCCACACGTTATATGATCACGGCAATGAAGGAGGCTTTGCATATCTCTGATACTGCAAGTACCACAAAAAGGGGTATTATGTGGGGGGTGAAAAAACTACCTGTAGTTTTTCCTGAATCAGAGGAATTAAATGATGTATGTGATGAAGCGTGGGTTAACCCAGATAGAAAAGTGCTAATTTCAAAAAAGTTATTAGCATTATACCCTTTCCCGCCAGAGGTTAGGGCGCGCTGGGAAACACCCCCTAGGGTGGATAAGGCGCTCACACGCTTATCAAAACAAGTGGCGTTACCGTCTCCTGATACGGCCGCCCTCAGGGATCCAGCTGATAGGAGACTGGAAACTACCCTAAAAAGTATATACACACATACTGGTGTTATACTGCGACCAGCCATCGCCTCAGCCTGGATGTGCAGTGCTGGGGTCGTCTGGTTGGATTCCCTGACTGAAAATATTGATACCCTGGATAGGGACAGTATTTTATTGACTATAGAGCAATTAAAGGATGCTTTCCTTTATATGCGAGATGCTCAGAGAGATATTTGCACTCTGGCATCGAGAGTAAATGCGATGTCCATATCTGCCAGAAGGAGTTTATGGACGCGACAGTGGTCAGGTGATGCGGATTCCAAACGACATATGGAAGTATTGCCGTATAAAGGGGAGGAATTATTTGGCGTCGGTCTATCGGATCTGGTGGCCACGGCAACTGCCGGAAAATCCACCTTTTTACCTCAGACCCCCTCCCAACAGAAAAAGACACCGTCTTTTCAGCCGCAGTCCTTTCGGTCCTATAAGAACAAGCGGACAAAAGGACAGTCATATCTGCCTCGGGGCAGAGGAAGGGGTAAGAGAGGGCAGCAAGCAGCCCCTGCCCAGGAACAGAAGCCCTCTCAGGGTTCTGCAAAGCCCTCAGCATGACGCTGGGGCCTTACAAGCGGACTCAGGAGCGGTGGGGGGTCGACTCAAGAATTTCAGCGCACAGTGGGCTTGCTCACAGGTGGACCCCTGGATCCTGCAGGTAGTATCTCAGGGTTACAGGTTGGAATTCGAGAAGTCTCCCCCTCGCAGGTTCCTAAAGTCTGCTTTGCCAACGTCTCCCTCAGACAGGGCGACGGTATTGGAAGCCATTCACAAGCTGTTTTCTCAGCAGGTGATAGTCAAGGTACCCCTCCTACAACAGGGAAAGGGGTATTACTCCACGCTATTTGTGGTACCGAAGCCGGACGGCTCGGTAAGACCTATTCTAAATCTGAAATCTTTGAACCTGTACATACAAAAATTCAAGTTCAAGATGGAGTCACTCAGAGCAGTGATAGCGAATCTGGAAGAAGGGGACTTTATGGTGTCCCTGGACATAAAGGATGCTTACCTGCATGTCCCAATTTGCCCTTCACATCAAGGGTACCTCAGGTTCGTGGTGCAAAACTGTCATTATCAGTTTCAGACGCTGCCGTTTGGATTGTCCACGGCACCTCGGGTCTTTACCAAGGTAATGGCCGAAATGATGATTCTTCTGCGAAGAAGAGGCGTATTAATTATCCCTTACTTGGACGATCTCCTGATAAGGGCAAGGTCCAGAGAACAGCTGGAGGACGGAGTAGCACTAACCCGACTAGTGCTGCAACAACACGGGTGGATTCTGAATTTTCCAAAATCTCAGTTGACCCCGACGACACGTCTGCTGTTCCTGGGAATGATTCTGGACACGGTTCAGAAAAAGGTGTTTCTTCCGGAGGAGAAAGCCAGGGAGTTATCCGAACTTGTCTGGAACCTCCTAAAACCAGGGAAAGTGTCTGTGCATCAATGCACAAGAGTCCTGGGAAAGATGGTGGCTTCTTACGAAGCGATTCCATTCGGCAGATTCCACGCACGAACTTTTCAGTGGGATCTGCTGGACAAATGGTCCGGATCACATCTGCAGATGCATCAGCGGATAACCTTATCGCCACGGACAAGGGTGTCTCTTCTGTGGTGGTTGCAGAGTGCTCATCTGTTAGAGGGCCGCAGATTCGGCATACAGGACTGGGTCCTGGTGACCACGGATGCCAGTCTGAGAGGCTGGGGAGCGGTCACACAGGGAAGAAACTTCCAGGGAGTATGGTCAAGCCTGGAGATGTCTCTTCACATAAATATACTGGAGCTAAGAGCGATTTACAATGCTCTAAGTCTGGCAAAAC
This sequence comes from Pseudophryne corroboree, assembly GCF_028390025.1. Taxonomy (NCBI): domain Eukaryota; kingdom Metazoa; phylum Chordata; class Amphibia; order Anura; family Myobatrachidae; genus Pseudophryne; species Pseudophryne corroboree. Next base: position 570,936,230 of record NC_086449.1, on the reverse strand, counting down.
CCCTGCTTCAGGGTCAGCCGGTGTTGATCCAGTCGGACAACATCACGGCAGTCGCCCACGTAAACAGACAGGGCGGCACAAGAAGCAGGACAGCAATGGCAGAAGCTGCAAGGATTCTTCGCTGGGCGGAAGATCATGTGATAGCACTGTCAGCAGTATTCATTCCGGGAGTGGACAACTGGGAAGCAGACTTCCTCAGCAGACACGATCTACACCCGGGAGAGTGGGGACTTCATCCAGAAGTCTTCCACATGATTGTGAACCGTTGGGAAAAACCAATGGTGGATATGATGGCGTCCCGCCTCAACAAAAAACTGGACAGGTATTGCGCCAGGTCAAGAGACCCTCAGGCAATAGCTGTGGACGCTCTGGTAACACCGTGGGTGTTCCAGTCAGTGTATGTGTTCCCTCCTCTGCCTCTCATACCAAAAGTACTGAGAATTATACGGCAAAAGGGAGTAAGAACGATACTAGTGGCTCCGGATTGGCCAAGAAGAACTTGGTACCCGGAACTTCAAGAGATGCTCACGGAGGATCCGTGGCCTCTACCTCTAAGACGGGACCTGCTTCAGCAGGGACCGTGTCTATTCCAAGACTTACCGCGGCTGCGTTTGACGGCATGGCGGTTGAACGCCGAATTCTAAGGGAAAAAGGCATTCCGGAAGAGGTCATTCCTACACTGGTAAAAGCCAGGAAGGAGGTGACTGCACAACATTATCACCGCATTTGGAGGAAATATGTTGCGTGGTGTGAGGCCAGGAAGGCCCCACGGAGGAATTTCAACTGGGTCGATTCCTACATTTCCTGCAAACAGGATTGTCTATGGGCCTCAAATTGGGGTCCATTAAGGTTCAAATTTCGGCCCTGTCGATTTTCTTCCAGAAAGAATTGGCTTCAGTTCCTGAAGTCCAGACTTTTGTAAAAGGAGTACTACATATACAGCCCCCGGTTGTGCCCCCAGTGGCACCGTGGGATCTTAATGTAGTCTTGGATTTTCTCAAATCCCATTGGTTTGAGCCGCTCAAATCGGTGGAGTTGAAGTATCTTACATGGAAAGTAACCATGCTACTGGCCCTGGCTTCAGCCAGGAGAGTATCAGAATTGGCGGCTTTATCATATAAGAGCCCATATCTGATTTTCCATACGGACAGGGCAGAACTGCGGACGCGTCCTCATTTTCTGCCTAAGGTGGTGTCAGCGTTTCACCTGAACCAGCCTATTGTGGTGCCTGCGGCTACTAACGATTTGGAGGCTTCCAAGTTGTTGGACGTGGTCCGGGCATTGAAAATATATATTTCAAGAACGGCGGGAGTCAGAAAGTCTGACTCACTGTTTATATTGTATGCACCCAACAAGATGGGTGCTCCTGCTTCTAAGCAGACGATTGCTCGTTGGATTTGTAGCACAATTCAACTTGCACATTCTGTGGCAGGCTTGCCACAACCTAAATCTGTCAAGGCCCATTCCACAAGGAAAGTGGGCTCATCCTGGGCGGCTGCCCGGGGGGTCTCGGCATTACAACTCTGCCGAGCTGCTACTTGGTCAGGGGCAAACACGTTTGCAAAATTCTACAAATTTGATACCCTGGCTGAGGAGGACCTTGAGTTCTCTCATTCGGTGCTGCAGAGTCATCCGCACTCTCCCGCCCGTTTGGGAGCTTTGGTATAATCCCCATGGTCCTGACGGAGTCCCCAGCATCCACTTAGGACGTTAGAGAAAATAAGAATTTACTTACCGATAATTCTATTTCTCGTAGTCCGTAGTGGATGCTGGGCGCCCATCCCAAGTGCGGATTGTCTGCAATACTTGTACATAGTTATTGTTATAAACAAATTCGGGTTGTTATTGTTGTGAGCCGTCTGTTAAGAGGCTCCTACGTTTGTCATACTGTTAACTGGGTTCAGATCACAAGTTATACGGTCTGATTGGTGTGGCTGGTATGAGTCTTACCCGGGATTCAATATCCTTCCTTATTGTGTACGCTCGTCCGGGCACAGTATCCTAACTGAGGCTTGGAGGAGGGTCATAGGGGGAGGAGCCAGTACACACCACCTAATCCTAAAGCTTTATTTTTGTGCCCTGTCTCCTGCGGAGCCGCTATTCCCCATGGTCCTGACTGAGTCCCCAGCATTCACTACGGACTACGAGAAATAGAATTATCGGTAAGTAAATTCTTATTATCCGACCAACTGAAAACCAAAGTTGCCCCTTCAGCACGGAATTGCTGCTTCTGTCTGGTGAAGGAACACCGTTATTTTTATGGAGGGATAAGGGGATTTTTTCAAAATATTGGGGTTATTCAGGTCCAGTTGCAATTTAAGGAAAGACAGTGTACAGTATGGGTCCTGCATCATCCGACGTAGCATGGCTGTAGATGTCCGTCAATAGTCTGCAGCTGCTTGGTGGTGGGGAGGGGCGGTGATGGCCTTAATTTCCCAAAACGCAGCGTCCCCTTCACTTTGTGGGAGTGCTGAGGCCAGGATCTCTGTCTTCCAGCAAAGATTTTGTGGCTTTTGCATCAGAGCTGCAGTGGCCAGTCTGTATAACCTCATGGGTTAGTCAGCTGGCCGATGGTGTCGCAGGTGATCTGATTCTGCTTCCGTGGATGTAGCAGAGGACCACACACGCTTGCAGGAGGTGTCTACTTATAACACACCTCCTGCTGCATTACCATTTGTATACAGCAGCAGTGCTTACTACAACCACATCTAAATCACCCCCTTAGGTGATTGGTGTTCTCCTTGGTTTGATTAGGAGTCAGTCAGGCTTTGTAGCAGTGAATATAATAAGCATTTACTGGATTTGGTTAGTGTTCTCATACCATGCAAGCATAGGCAACAATGGATTCGTGTATTTACACCTGCTGACTCCCCTTTTCTCTGACTTCAGTTTGTACAGTAAACTCTTGGCTCATCAGAAAGAGCACATTCGAAATTTTGCCGCAGAGAGCTTTGCTTTTTTAATGAGGAAGGTAAGTAACTGGTAACCAGCCACTCTTCAGAATTAAACATTTAAAGTCATTATGTGCATTATATGAAATTAGATTATACTGTTTTTTTTAGGAGAGAAGGAGTTAAGGTCAGGTGAGGTCAAAAATAGAGGCTAGTATTGCTTGAAATTGTAATGAGGAAGTCTTCTCTGAGACGATTAAAAGATTCCGCCATTGGGAAGGTGGCTGTCTGTAATATGAGATCCTGGGTGCCCGTGTTTTAGGATGTTTCTTTAGTTACCATAGTTGCCACATCTGTAACATTTAAAATAGCATTTATAATGTTTTCAGTGTTGAGGAAACATACCTAGAATTTGCACTACCTATGTTTATGTCCCCAATAAAGTACTGTTTTTTTCTAGCGTTGTCATTATTGCAGTATAGCGATTAGTTATTTAGGAGGTTTGAGGACAATTGCTTCTGTTATGTTTTCTTATTTTCATCTTAGTATTGTAATTTATGGAAAGGTAGCTTTCAGTTTTCATTTCTGCTACATTATTGTTGCCTTTCTGTCTTTTTGCTCATAACACAAGGATCCGACACTGTTTTTACTTGGATTTAGGTATCTGACCTAGACGGCCTATTAAATTTAATGTTTTTGGATCTTCAAGAACATCCACAGAAGGTGGATGGCTTGGGGCAGCTGCTGTTTGAGATGTGCAAAGGCGTTCGAAACATGTTTCACTCCTGTGCCACAAAGGTAATTATCTGGCTGCAAAAGAAGATAAACTATATGTAAGGTATCATGGCATATAAGATTAGGAACATGGCGACCTGTATTTCAGTGTTTGATTTTTTTGGCCTGGGTGACAGATGATATCTCATTAGACATGTATAAATTCTGAACAAATGAAAACAATTTCTATGATGTGTGTGTGAGTGGTGATATTGTGTTTTACCTGTATTGCATTTCACGCTCTTCACTTAATAGGCATACTACTGCTCTTGTTGTTATCACCAGAACATTGTGCACAGTAGAGTATCTACCTAAACTGTGTTATGACTAAAATCAGCTTTCTCTTATGTCCTAGGGAATACTGGGAATCCATTTAGTACCATGGGGGGTATAGACGGGTCCACCAGGAGCCATGGGCACTATAGAGGTTGGATTAGGTGTGCTGGCTCCTCCCATCACGACTCTCCCACCAGACTCAGTTTAGAAAATGTGCCCGGAGGAGCCGGTCACATCTCTGGAAGCTCCTGAAGAGTTTATTTTCAGGCAGGAATGGATGGCACCAGCCTGCCTGCTTCGTGGGACTTAGGGTAGGGAACGGCCCAACCTCGCTGACAGGACGCTAGCTTCTGAGGGAACTATTCATAAGCCCCACCACGGCGAGCTTACATTTCCGCAGCACGCTGCCACCCCTAACAGAGCCAGAAGAATGAAGAGAGGCGAGTACTAAGCCGGCATCCCGGTTAGCGGGTCACCGGGCATTATGGCGGCATGAGGGTACGGAGACGCACGGCTTATAAACGGGGTGGACTGCGTCTCCCAACTGTGTACAGACACAGACCGAGTACCCAGACTGGCAACAAAGCCATAAAAGGAGTCTGTCACATAGACACATACAGCCAGTATAAAGAAGAGCTGGAAGACCGCGCGCCATTGAAGGGGCGTGGCTTCACTATGAGTGGATCCAGCAGCTCACAAGCGCAATTTTCCCTACTGCAGCTGACAGACGCTAACTGACAGGGACGCGTAGCTCCTCTGGAGAGACTCCAGATTACCTAAGCGGTATCAGGGGGTCATAGCAGGGGGGGGGGAGCGATTATTAGTGTACTAAGGGGGACATTTACTAAGCAGTGATAAGAGCGGAGAAGTGAGTCAGTGGAGAAGTGGCCCCATCAACCAATCAGCAGCTCTGCATCATTTTATAGTATGCAAATTATAGATGTTACTTCAGTGCTGATTGGCTGCCATGGGCAACTTCTCCACTGGCTCACTTCTCCGCTCTTATCACTGCTTAGTAAATGTCCCCTTAAATCCCTAATCTAGGTACTTAGTCTGCGACCCGGCTAAGCTTGGCATTAGCAATTAGGGTGCCATGTGCTGGTCCCATACTCTCTCTGTGTCTCCCTGGACGGGCTCTTTGTGGGTTAATTGTGCATTTAACCTTTTCCTGTGTGTGTGTGTTGTCACTGTTACAGTATGTCAGGCAAAGAGTTTGTTTCATGTAAGGCACAGTGTTCCTCTTCTCCAAGGGGTTCACTAGTGTGTACTCAGTGTAATATCCCTTCCCAGGCTAGTGGGGCAGATCCAGCATGGCTGGACTCCATTAGGGAATGATTTCCACAATTTCTACCAAGTTCTCTCGGAATGAGAAAGAGACGCAATACTTAAGACAATCTATGACTGAGTTTATGAAAAAGACTCCGCACCCAAACCTACGTCCCCTGCTGTTTGTCCGCAAAAACGTACTTTGGCCCATATCCTGCAGTTTGACTCTGATGATGAGGGGTCAGAAATGGAGGAGGGTGAGGTGGACTCAGAGGTGGGGGAAGGTACTCTGTCGCAGGAAATAGAGGCTCTCATAGAAGCTATCAGGGAAGTTCTGAATGATCCTGATAAGGTGACAGAGGAGAGTGAGGAATCTTATTTTAATATAAAGAAGAAATCCTTAGCTACGTCTCGTGTTTCAAAGGAACTAGATACCCTGTTTGAAGAACCGTTGGGTAATCCTGATAAGAAATGTCAAATCCCTAAACGGTTATCATCTTTTCCTTTTCCTCCTGAGGATAGGATAAAATGGGAGAATACACCGGTAGTGGATGCATCGGTCTTCAGGCTCTCATGTAAAATAGTGTTACCTGTTCCTGGTGCAGCCTCCCTAAAGGATGCAGCTGATCGTAAAATTGAGACTACACTCAAATCTTTGTATACAGCTGCCGGGGGGCCCAGAGACCCACTATAGCATGTTGCTGGATTACACGAGCCATTGCTAAATGGTCGAGTAACCTAATTAAGTGGTTAGATACCTTGCCTCAAGGGGAGATTATTTTGCTCCTGCAACATATACAGGACTCTGCGAAGTTTATGGAGGAAGCCATAAAAGAGATAGGCTTGCTTAATTCACGCACTACAGCTATGGCAGTGTCTGCACGCAGCGGTTTATGGCTACGCCAGTGGACTGTGGATGCGGACTCCAGGAAAGGCGTGTAAGGCCTACCTTTCACAGGCGAGGCCTTATTTGGAGTTGAACTAGACAAATGGATCTCCAAAGCTACTGCGGGTAAGTCCACATACCTACCTTCTGCAGCTCCCCCAGCTAGGAAGGCCTATTCCAGATCCAGCTTACAGTCCTTTCGGATGGCTAAGTTTAGGGGCAAGGCCAAAGGTTTCTCTGCCGCCGCCAGAGGTGCTAGAGGTAAACCACGGAAACCAGCTACTATTGGTTCACAGGAACAAAGTTCAGGCTCTGCTTCCTCAAAACCTTCCGCATGACAGTGGACCGCGATGCCTGGAAGACTGTTGAGTGAGAGCCTGGCTAAAATTTTTAAGTCACATCTGGACAAGATCGTGCCAGGATCCCTGGGTCATAGACCTTATATCACAGGGCTACCGACTTGAGTTCCAGGAGCTCCCACCTCACAGATTCTTCAAATCAGGCTTACCAGTTTCACAAGAGGCAGGAATAACCATACAGGACGCCATTCAAAAACTATTACAGACCCAGGTAATTGTTCCAGTTTCATCTCATTTACAAAATAAGGGTTACTATTCTAGCTTGTTTGTAGTACCGAAACCGGACTGTTCGATAAGACCAATTCTGAACCTCAAGTCATTGAACCCGTACTTAAGATTCTCTGAGAGCGGTGATCTCAGGTCTGGAGGAGGGGGAATTCCTAGTATCTCTGGATATCAAGGATGCGTACCTTCATATTCCGATCTGGCTGCCTCATCAGGCTTATATACGGGTTGAACTGCAGGACTGTCACTACCAGTTCTAGGTCCTGCCATTTGTTCTCTCCATGGCACCGAGGGTGTTCACCAAAGTGATGGCGGAGATGATGTTACTACTCCGCAAACAAGAAGTAAACATAATTTTGTATCTGGACGATCTTCTGAAAAAGTCACCGTCCAGGGAGCGGTTGTTGTACAACATTCGTCTCTCAACCAGACTACTCCTGGATCATGGGTGGATTCTGAACCTACCAAAATCCCACCTAGACCCAACGCAGAGGCTTCCTTTCCTGGGAATGATACTGGACACAGAGTCTCAGAAAGTATTCCTTCCCTTGGAAAAGGCAATGGTAATCCAATCGATGGTTCGGACTGTCCTGAAGCCAACCCGGATCTCGGTGCATTTCTGCATACGCCTTCTGGGGAAAATGGTGGCCTCTTACAAGGCGATCCAGTACGGAAGGTTTCATGCGGGGCCCTTCCAGCTGGATCTGTTGTCAATTAGTCCGGATCGCATCTTCACATGCACCAGAGAATTCCTCTGTCTCCAAAAGCAAGGACAAACTTCTCACCTAGTCAAGGGTCGGAGTTTCGGGATTCAGAATTAGATTCTGCTAACAGACTCAAGCCTCAGAGGTTGGGGCGCAGTCACCCAGGGAAGATGGGCCAGTCAGGAAGTCGTCCTTCCAATCAACATTCTGGAACTCAGGGCTATCTACAACACCCTTCGGCAGGCCACATTTCTTCTTCAGAATCAGGCTATTCAGGTCCAGTCAGACGGTGTGTTGGCAGTAATGTACGGCGGAACGAAAAGCAGAGCCGCAATGTCAGAGGTGTCAAGAATTCTCCTCTGGGTCGAAACAACACGCCATGGCGTTGTCGGCAGTCTTCATTCCAGGAGTAGACAACTGGGAAGCAGACTTCCTTAGAAGACACGACCTGCACCCGGGGGAATGGGGCCTTCACCCGGAGGTGTTCCAGTGGTTGACACGTCGGTGGGGATATCCACAAATCGACATGATGGCCTCTCGACTCAACAAGAAGCTCAAGCGGTATTGTACCAGGTCGAGAGACCCACAGGCAGTGACAGTAGATGCCCTGACAACTCCGTGGGTCTACCAGCTGGTGTACGTGTTTCCTCCACTTCCTCTGATCTCAAGAATTCTAAAAAGGATAAAAAGGGAAAGGGTTCAAGCAATCCTCATTGCTCCGGACTGACCACGAAGGGCCTGGTATGCGGAACTTCTCGAGATGCTCCTCGAAGATCCATGGCCTCTTCCTCTGAACGGCTGATTCTAGCCAGGAGAGGGATTCCTGACAAGGTCATACCGCCTATGATCCAAGTCAGGAAAGGGGTGGCGTCTATAAACATTCCCAATATATCTGGATGAAATATGTCTCTTAGTGTGAGAGCAGACAATATTCTGCGGTGGAATTTCATCTGGGACGTTTCCTGCTTTTTCTGCAGTCGGGAGTGGATGTGGGCCTACGTCTAGGCTCCATAAAAGTCCAGATTTAGATTTTCTTACAGAAACAATTGGCTTCTCTCCCTGAGGACCAGACGTTCTTGAAAGGTGTTCTGCACATCCCACCTCCCTTTGTGCCTCCCACGGCACTTTGGGATCTCAATGTGGTTCTGCAGTTCCTCCAATCGGACTGGTTTGAACCGTTACAGGAGGTAGACGTAAAGTACCTTATGTGGAAGACCGTCACACTGTTGGCCTTGGCTTCAGCAAGACGTGTGTCGGAGTTGGGGACGTTGTCTTACAAGAACCCCTACCTAATTTTCCATGAGGACAGAGCTGAACTCTGGACTCTTCAGCAATTTCTTCCTAAAGTAATGTCCGCGTTTCACATAAACCAACCTATTGTGGTTCCGATTGTTACGGACACCTATGCTACTTCAAAGTCTTTGAATTTTGTGAGGGCTTTGAAGGTGTATGTAAAGAGAACAGCTCGTCACAGGAAATTGGACTTGCTGTTCATTCTCTATGATCCCAATAAAATTGGGTGTCCTGCTTCAAAGCAGTCTATTGCACGCTGGATCAGGCTCACTATCCAGCTTGCTTATTAACGGCAGGCTTGCCAGTTCCAAAATCTGTACAGGCCCACTCTTCTAGGTCGGTAGGTTCTTCTTGGGCGGCTGCCCGGGGTGTCTCGGCTTTACAGCTCTGCTGAGCAGCTACTTGGTCAAATTCGAACACGTTTGCTAAATTTTACAAGTTCAATACGGCCCCTGAGGACCTTTCAGTTTGGTTAATTAGTTCTGCAGGAACCTCAGCACTCTCCCACCCGGTTTGGGAGCTTTGGTACTTCCCCATGGTACTAAATGGATTCCCAGTATCCCCTAGGATTTAAGAGAAAATAGGATTTTAATTACCTACCGGTAAATCCTTTTCTTGTAGTCCGTATGGGATACTGGGCACCCGCCTGGTGCTTCGTTCTTCCTGCTCTGTTACTTGGTTCAGTAATGTTGTTTGGTTCAGCTGTTGCTGTCCCTGTTTACAAGTTTGGTTAGCATTGCTTTCCTCTTGTTCTGGTTGTGCTGGTTCAAATTCTCACCACTTTCCTTTTCTATATCCTTCTTTCAAAGTATGTCCGTCTCCACGGGCACAGTTTCCTGGACTGAGTCTGATGGGATGGGTGTGGAGGGAGGAGCCAGCACACCTAATCAAACTTCTATAGTGCTCCTGGTGGACCTGTCTATACCCCATGGTACTAAATGGATTCCCAGTATCCCCTACGGACTTCGAGAAAAGGATTTACCGGTATGTAATTAAAATCCTTTTTTCTATATTCTGCCTTTTACAGTCTACAGTATCACCATTATTTGTACATTTCCAAATTGCACAGTACAGTTGCTGCTATGTTTCAGCATGCTTTGTTTGACAGGCCATACGGCTGATTCTAAGGAAGATGGGACCTGTGACAGAGTCCAAAGAGTTGCTGCCCTGGAGTCTGGTGGGAGAGGCTTTGAAGCAGTTTGTGGAATCTGCAACATTATATATCCACAAGGAACACTTTGAACCACTTTACAATAATATTCAGGTATAGCTGTTCACAAGTTGCATAAAAAATAACGCACATTTGTAGTGTAAAACTAAGAACAGCATGTAAAAGAATCAAGTATCACTGGGGCCATGATAACAATAGAATTTGTTAATATCATAGAGCACACTTTATCAGTGTTTCTAACTTTCTGTCTTGGCTTCATCTTTGATGTTTAATCTTTGCTCACAGACCGTATAGTGATGATTAACTGTGAGCTTTCGTCTATGAGACAGCCAAATTTTCTGTTGGGGAAAAGCTGAAACTACTAATACCACTTTCACATCGCAAATGCCAGGTCGCACCCAGAAATTGGAAACGCATACTTCCCGGGTTCGACCCGACATTGGACCGTAACACTTGCTTCCCTGACCCGACAACATGACGGGTCGGGTTGCCATCGGGGCCGGGACGGAGGCTGCGCTGGGAGATAAGATCATCTCCGTGCCCCCTCTCTCTGTGCAGTGAACGGGTCCCGGGTTGCATCGACTTGGCAACCCATTCACACTAAACAAAACAGTATGGTTAGGGTGTGTTCCAGAACAGGCGCTCAGCAGCTATGGTATAGCAGACCTCATGAGATGTCACCACATCTCCAAAACAACAAATACTACCACAAAATCAGAGATCTGTGTTTATAACCACAGCGCTTTAACACAAAATTATAGACAAATAAAAATCACCATAACGTCCCTTAATGAAGGTTCCAGTGATGGAGTCCTCAAAGCGAATGTTCTGATGGAATTTCTCCAGAGTATAGTAACATGTAAGGGAATAAAAATAAAGACCAATGTGTAGTAGATTCCTTTTATGTATCCACAGTTCTTAGTGTATTTTTTTATATGATAAAGAGGTGGCTTAGGAGCCTACCCCACTCACACTTTGATTAAGAAGCTGTAAGCCCATCAAGGTTTCTTTGCCCAATGCCGTGGCCTCGCCCACTTGAACTACGCCCGGTGTGATGTTTTAGGATGGAAATATATATAAATGAAGCGTACCCAAGAACTCACACTCGCAAGGTGGGTGTTAAACACATCAAGGTATCTTTAGTATGGAAAGGAGTGAAATATGGGTCCACTCAAGCGTGGTCGGTGTGATGATACTCCCATAAAGGTATCTTTCAGTTCTGTTTCCTGGACTGTGTTCATAAAGTGGTAATGTTGGCTCCCCAAAGAAACTCACTCTCCTCAAGTGAAAGCAGGGGGGTACACAAATTGAATAAAAATCACAAACATGAACACTTAAAATGGAGTCCATCCATAAAATAAACAAATAGAAAAATAGCAGCAAAAATCGGCAAAGGGGTTAAAAATTCCAAAGCAGCAGAAAAGTTTTTGTTTGAAATATCCAATAGGTAAATAACTACTCACACTCCTGTTGTCAACGTGTTTCAGCCCTGGCCTGGGCCTTTATCAAGACATAATGGAGTGTGGCAGTTGCTTGATATTTAAAGGGCATGTGCCCAATAGAAATTCAACAGGAAGTGACGTCATAATTTAGTTAGTTAGAATTGGTTATTATTATGTGGTATTTATCCTCTTTGCCATTTTCACAGCTAATAGATCACACTGCACCTGACCCAGTATTTAACCCGGTAATACTGGGTTGAATTACTGGGTCAGACGACCCGGAAATTTGTCATGGCCCCTTTCACACCGCAGAGCGACCCGTGTCGTCCTGGCAATATATCTGGTCGATACTGGGTTATTTGTGCGCTGTGAAAGGGGTATGAGTTAGGGGCTTTGATGAGCGGAGAAAGTATGACAATGTCACCTCATTACCGAAGTTTACAGGACAGAAATGTTAGCATATAGGATTGTCGGTATGCTTAGTAGTGTGATAATTAGAGTTTTGATGTTTCTCTTTCAAGGAGTCTCTGCTAGAGCTCTCTGGGAAAATGGTTCCCAGCAATAGCACAGAATGCTCAGATCAGATGGAAAGACTGCTAGAGGCTTATGCCATCTTGGTGGAATATAATCGCGGTGGAAAGATCCCACATCCAGAACGTGTGTGTACGGTAAGTTTCTCTTAACTACTGCTGATGTCCAAATACAACAGAAGACTATACATATTACCTTTTGCTTTCTCTTCCCAGACCTTAACAGAGTTGCTGCAAACATCAAACCTCTCACCATCTTGCTGTAATACACTTTTATCTATCATTTCTACTTTACTGCTCAGTGAAAGCATTTCTCTACCAATCTCTGAGATAAAAGAAGCCATAAATAAGGTAAATGATAGAATACACACAGTCTGGAACGTGAATAAATTACATCTGTATTTTTGGGTTCCGCGTTTATTAAAAAATAGTTCAAGTTCCCTATTAACTAGTGTTTGACATGTGGGTTTAGTCATGATGGTCTAAAAAGTAACCAATACTTTCCATCCTCCTTGTAGAAGATTTTTTTGTTTGTGTAGTTTTTAAGTTTTTTTAATTTCTAATTTTTATGTTCTACATTGTAGAATATTGACTTACGTAAAGAACTTTTTTGTGTTTTGTGGAAAACAACATATTGGGTGGAATACTCATGAGTTCAATATATTACATTTTATACCACTGCTAACCATGGTTTCTTGTAGTCTCCTTTGCTTTCGTAATAAGATATGGATAATCTCTTATGTGCAGAGTAGTTTTTCCTTTACATGCTTGCTAACTGGATATGAATCCTAGTTATAAACCAAGTCTCTCTCTCTCTCTCTTAAAAGTTATCAAAGGAGTAAATAATACAAAAAAAGTAAATTCTTTAAAACTGATTTAGAATATTTTAACTGCTACTGAGAGTACAGTATATGAACCCAGATTAAGGAGATAAAATGTTTTTATATATAATAAAAAAAAAAATGTGGGCAGCTGGCCCCTGACTTGCTGCTTGTAACATGATATAAATAATACATATGTTCTGTATGAGTAGTAGTAGTGTGTGTGTGTGTGTGTGTGTATAGATCTTTAAATACATATGTTATATTTTAGGTTTTTGAAAGTGGATTTTCCAGAAAGTTGCTTCTGGAGTTTTCAGAAAATATGTTCACAATGAATCAGTTTGAACAGGTGAGTATCAACTTGAGTAGCGAGTGATTACTTGTATGCTTTAGTCCAGTGTTTCACAAACCCGGTCCTCCTAGCCCCTTCCCTGTCTAGGTACTTAGGATAGCCATGCGTGACCACAAGTGCCTTAATTATTACCTCAGTCAGTTTTATTAAGCCACCACTAAGGCAGAGATATCCTTGATGTCTGCAGTGTGAGAGAGCCGTAAGAACGGAGTTTGGAAAGCACTTTATTCAAATCAGTCAGCACGTATTCTTATTCATAATTGCTTTCAAACTGGCAGAGCATTTTGATCTGAGAAATCAATATACAATTAAAGTTTGGGTTTGTACTTTGGCACCACTGTCTGCATTTTTCTTTAATAAAAAAAAAAAAAAAAGAGAAAACTGAACTATTAGAGAAGTCTTTAAAACTAAGTGTTCAGAATAGCTCCTAAATTTAGTTGTTTTGCATTTTCTGGGCAGTGATCCTAAAAACTTTATGGAGCCAATCACAGAGGAAGCCTTAGTTGGGCTGAACCAATTAGTATGAGAGTGTTGCCTGTCATCTCACTTTTACCCACCTCACTGGTTCCTGGGGAGTTGGTAGACTTTATCCATACAGACACTAAATGACTTCTGCCCTCACTATGTGCCCCAATGAGGATTCTTGTACTTAGTGTGTAATTCAGAGATGGATGCAGCCGCGCGGTCGTGTCCATCTAGTCTGTGCAGTGTGCGACCTTACACATTGTAGCCACATCCAGGAGGAATGCGGTTGCAGTGTGATTAACAGCGGCGGCATTCGGAGGGGCGTCGTCGCAGCGTTGGGGCGGGTGGGGTGTTCCGATCGGGGGCGTGTGGGAAGCGTTTTTGGGGCGTCGGCTGACAGCGCAGCCAGGGGTCAACCTTAGATCCAATGCCTCCGCAATCTAATTGTGGATGCATCAGAGGGCGGCCTCACAGCATGCGCGGAGATGAACACCGATCTGGCTGCGTATCTGCGTTCATCTCTGAATAACCCCCTTAGTGATTTAATAGGCTGTATTCCCATGATTAAACAGAATTGGTCTAGTTTTTTTCTGTTTCATCCACAATATCCGTAATCACTTTTTCAGTTACTCTTGGTCTATGTTGTCAGTGGAATAAGTGACTGAAAACTCTGTTTCTACAAAGGAATTGTTGCATCACCCTGGATGGTGTTTAATCCCTATGTACATAATCAACACTTTCCGTTGTTATTTTGGCTACCGCCACTTTATAGGTGTTGGCTGTGTTACAACATATGTTATAGAATGTGGATCAGTACATTCAGATAAATGCTCGTCATCTGTTTTATTGTGTTTTTAATTCTATAAATTTTTTCCTTTATTTATTTTTTACATTTCAGCATTTTCTGCCAAGCCTCTTACAGTATATCTTGACCTTCTTTATTGGAAAGGACACCACCTCTAGGAGTGAGGCCCTGGCAATCTTGGCAAAACTCATTTTGGAAAAAGCTGAGCCTCCTGCTGTTGCTTCAATGGCACTTGAAAAATATCCTCTTGTGTTTGTGGGAAAATCAAAACCGTAAGACCATATATTTTAACGTGGTTCAGACTATTCACCTTCATTTGTTTACAATAGATTTCAGTCTTCAATGTGACTGTTGGATAGTGGTCATACAAGCCATACCACACATTGCATAAGCTCTTGGTCTGCATTCACACTGGAGCTGACCTGTGTTGGACTCAGGAATAACCCTGGTTGCCACCCGGGATGCACTAAACTGGTTTGCCCTTTTCACACCGAGCCAGGACCCAGGTCTCCCCAGCTTGTCCCGGCAATAACCCAGGTTCTCAGCTCAATGTGAAAGGGGTAATATGAACGGTAGCACTTAATAAGCCAAGGCCCTTGGAAGGGCGGGCAGAAAGGATCAGTCGCTGACTCTGTAGAAAAGGATAATGTGGGAACTGAATATAGAGGGTGCAAGTACCTGCTCTTATTAGCTTTTTTTCTAGTTGACTGGAGATATACAAATGTAGCCACGGTCATTGTGGCTGCGAAGCATGGGCACTCCCGGCGCGCCTAGTCGCACCCGTGCCTTACTTCACCGGGCTGTGATTCTTGCCGCTTAATGTAATGCTAATGGCCGCTGGTGCAACTAAGGTGCATAGCGGTGTGTACGCTCATTGCGACATATGAGTGGCACTCGCGCCTAGACAAAGCCACGATGACTGGGGCTACATATGTAACTAGGAGGTGAACTGGGAAGAGATGAGGAGAGCTGGTGGACTTTAATGAACAGGTGCATTTTCAGGGCTCATTTGAAATGTAGGTGGTAGAAAGTCTGATAGGGCGAGTGTGTGAGTTGGAGAGGAGCAAGCATAGGAGAAGTTTTGGATGTAGAAGTGATAGGAGGTAATCTGTGAGGAGACAAGGCGGCAATCAAAGGCGAAGACGTATACATGGAGTATGGATTGAGGTGATGTATGTAAGAGGGGGATGAGCAAAGTAGTGTAAAGTTGAAGAGTTTAATCTAGATTTTGGGGAATATGAGCCATTGAAGGTGGTGTAAGACAGTGGTTCTCAACCGCGGTCCTCAAGAACCCCCAACAGTTCATGTTTTCCAGGTCTCCTCACAGGATTGCAAGTGAAATAATTTGCTCTACCTGTGGGTCTTTTAAAATGTGTCAGTGAGTAATGAA
Organism: Pseudophryne corroboree; assembly: GCF_028390025.1. Lineage (NCBI taxonomy): Eukaryota > Metazoa > Chordata > Amphibia > Anura > Myobatrachidae > Pseudophryne > Pseudophryne corroboree. The sequence goes on along the minus strand of NC_086449.1, from coordinate 570,920,580 downwards.
TACACCTGTGCACCTGCTAGGTGACCTGGAAAACATGAACTGTTGGGGGTACTTGAGGACCGAGGTTGAGCACCACTGGTGTAAGAGGTATGAGGTAGAACTAGGTCACCGAGATATGAAGACAAGATGAGCAGCAGCATCAAGCATAGATTTAAAACTAGAGAGATATACAAGAGGAAGGCCAGTGTAGAAAGTTGCTGTAGTTCTGTTGCTAAATGACAAGGGCATGGATAATATTTACCAGCTTCCATGCTCAGAATGGTTGGATGTGGCAAGATTGGGAGATAGTATGAGTATGGGAGGAATCAAGGATGACCCCAGACAATGGGTTTGAGAGTTCCAGGTGGCATCATTGCAAGTGGGGTGGGCATTGAAGATTGTCAGCTGGGAAATATCTAGATTACACTGCTGATTAAGTTGTACAACCAGTAGACAAAAACTCCTGTGTAAACTGCATAAAGGCACACTAAACTAAAAGCATTCTTAATATTTTTTTGGGTGTAGTGGAATGCTAGATATGTTAGATAGTTACGCCATCTTTGAATGCTAAAAGTTTGCTTGGGATGTTGCCTGACATTTTTTTACCTAAATTTCCTGTTCAGATTTGCAAGAAGTAATATTATGCCCACAGTGATGTTCGTTCCATATACTGCCACTATTCCTCTCCCTCAATAGGAAGTAGGCGGTTATCAAATAGAAACATCAATTCAGGAGTGCTTTGGGTAGAAATAAGTTGATTATGGGACAGGCACAGAGACAATGGCACTCTAGGGAATGATAGGTTTGCAGAAGCTTTCTAACACAAGATAGATAAAGCCAGCCCCATTTGTGCTGAAAGTGAGAATACATTAAAATGGTAGAGAGTAAATGTTTATTAAGTAAGTTATGTTGGCTTACGTTATACCTTTTTTTAATTACTCCTTAATATTTTCTTAATTTCTGTTTTTATTTTGTATTTTACTTATTAGGGTAAAGTTGAAACATGGTGACTCCCATAAATCTCCAGTGCTGGACTATATATTGTCTTTGGTTCAGCAGACACCATGTGAAGACGTTCATTACTTGTCACACTGTTGGGCTGCTCTACTTGTTCTTCCTCATTTAAGGTACTTATACATATCATCTGGGACCAGAGAGAAAATTGGGAATAATTGTGCTATGTTTTCATGGAAACTAAGTTTTCTTTACATTATTTAATCCAAGACTGGAGTCTGGTTAATTCATCAATATCAAATTGTAACCACCCTCTACACACGGAGGTAGCTGCATCATAGTCATTCATCAGTACTGAACAATTTATAAACTTGTTAGGGGCTAGTGACCTCACTGAGGTATGAGGAATAAATTGATTGGCTACATTGTCATGAATATAATAATTCAACGCACAAAATAACGGACTCCAGTCTCTAATGGACTGGTTGCTTTTTCAAAGAAATGTATCCATTATGAAATATTTCTTCTGTCCTGAGCTGCATACAAGTGTAGGATAGATACATTGTGTATATATAGCCATCATACAGCTCCTTTTAGGTTCTGATATAATTGTATCTCCTCTCATTTTTCCTCAGTCAGTCAGTATTTTATTTGTGTATGTGTAAATTAGAGATGAGCGGGTTCGGTCTTGCTCGGGGCGCTGGCCATTATGGCGGCATGAGGGGTCAGAGACGCACGGCTTCTAAACGGGGCGGCATGAGTCTCCGTACACAGTACACAACTGTGTCTTCGTACACTGTACACAGTACCCATACTGGCACAACAACCTCAGCCAGTATAAAAAAGGCGTAAAACCGCGTGCCTTTGAAGGGGTGGGGCTTCACTATGAGAGGATCCAGCAGCTCACCAGCGCCATTTTCCCTCTGCAGGGGACACAGACGCTGAAAGGACAGGAACGCGCAGCTCCTCCAGTGTGACTCCAAATTACCTCAGCGGTACCAGGGGGTCATAGCAGGGGGGGGAGCGATTACAAGTTTACTAAGTCCCCTTTCAGGGTACTTAGTCTGTGACCCGGCTAAGCTTGGCATTAGCGATAAGGGCGCGGTGGGGGCTGGCTCCAAACATCTATGTCTCCCTGAAGGGCTCTTTTGTGGGTTAATTGTGCTTAACCTTTCCTCTGAGTGTGTGTGCTGTCACATTACATTTTGTCAGGCAAAGAGTGTGTGTCTTGTACCGCAGAGTGTTCCTCTTCACCAGGGGGCTCACTACTGGGTACTCAGGGTTCACAGACTAGCGGGGCTGAACTGGAATGGGTTAATTCTCTGAAGGGAATGATCTCAACTCTTTCTACAAAATTGGCCGCAATGAGAAAGAGACGCAATACTTAAAACAGACTGTTGATGAGTTTAGGAACAGAGACTCAGTCCCCAAGACAGCGTCTCGATCCCCTCCGATTTTTCCGCAAAGGCGATCTCTGGCCCATATCCTGCAGTCTGACTCTGACAGGTCAGACATGGAGGGGGAGGGGGACTCAGAGGGGGGGATGCAGCTCTGTCACAGGGAATAGAGGCTCTTATAGAGGCTATCAGAGATGTTCTGCATATTCCTGATAAGGTGATAGAGGAGTGTGAGGAATCTTATTTTAATGTAAAAAAGAAGTCCTCGATCACTTTTCCTGCGCGAAAGGAATTGAATACCCTGTTTTAAGAACCATGCTAAGTCTACGTATCTTCCTTCTGCAGCCCCCCCAACCAAGAAGACTTATTCAGCTTCTAGGTTACAGTCCTTTCGGACAGCCAAGTTCAAGTGCAAATCCAGAGGTGCTTCTACGTCCTCCAGCGGCGCAAGAGGTAAACCACGCAAACCAGCAACAGCAAGTGCTCAGGAACAGAGCTCAGGCTCTGCTTCCTCTAAGATTTCAGCATGACGGTGGACAGCAGTGCCTGGAAGGCTGTCAGGTGGGAGCTCGCCTACAAATCTTCAGTCAAAGCTGGTCAAATTCGTGCCAGGATCCCTGGGTCATAAATCTTATTTCCCAGGGCTACAGACTGGAGTTCCAAGAGCTCCCACCTCACAGATTCTTCAAATCAAGCTTGCCAGTTTCACAAGAGGCAAGTATAACTTTACAACATGCCATCCAAAAACTGGTACAGACTCGCATCATTGTTCCAGTTCCACCTCATTTACAAAACAAGGGATACTATTCCAACTTGTTTGTAGTACCGAAACCGGGCGGTTCGGTAAGACCAATTTTGAACCTCAAGTCGTTGAACCCGTAGTTACGAGTGTTCAAATCCAAGATGGAGTCTCTGAGAGCAGTAATCTCAGGTCTGAAGTAGGGGGAATTCCTTGTGTCTCTGGATATCAGGGATGTGTACCTTCACATTCCGATCTGGCCGCCTCATCAGGCTTGCCTACGGTTTGCACTGCAGGACTGTCACTACCGGAGGTTCGGAATTCAGAATTGGATTCTGTTAACCACAGATGGGAGCATCAGAGGTTGGGGAGCAGTCACTCAGTGGGTACAGTTTCAAGAAAGATGGTCCAGTCAGGAAGTCGTCCTTCCAATCCACATTCCGGAACTCAGGGCCATATACAACGCCCTTCAGCAGGCCTCATATCTTCTTCAAGATCAGGCCATTCAGGTCAGACAATGTGATAGCAGTAACGTACATAAACTGACAGGGCGGAACGAAAAGCAGAGCAGCAATGTCAGAGGTGTCAAGAATTCTTCTCTGGGCAGAGAGAAACGCTGTGGCGTTGTCAGCGGTGTTCATTCCAGGAGTAGACAACTGGGAAGCAGACTTCCTCAGCAGACACAACCTGCACCCGGGGGAATGGGTCATTTACCCGGAAGTGTTCAGGTGCTTGACAAGTTGATTGGGATATCCACAGATCGACATGATGGCCTCTCGTCTCATCAGAAAGCTCAAGCGGTATTGTTGCAGGTCGAGAGACCCACAGGCGGTGGCGGTAGACGCCCTGACGACTCCATGGGTCTATCAGATGGTGTACGTGTTTTCTCCACTTCCTCTGATCCCTAGAATTCTAAAGAGAATAAAATGGGAAAAAGTTCAAGAAATTCTAATTGCTCCGTACTGGCCAAGAAAGGCCTGGTACGCGGACCTTCTGGAGATGCTCCTCGAAGATCCGTGGCCTCTTCCTCTTCGCGAGGATCTTCTGCAACAGGGCCCGTTCGTCTATCAGGACTTACCGCGGTACGTTTGATGGCATGGAAGTTGAACGGCTGATTCTAGCTAGGAGAGGGATCCCTAACAAGGTTATCCCGACTATGATCCAAGCCAGGAAGGGGGTAGCATCTAAGCATTACCATCGTATTTGGAAGAAATACGTCTCTTAATTTGAGAGCAGAAAATTTTCTGCGGTGGAATTCCATCTAGGACGTATCCTGCTTTTTCTCCAAGCAGGTGTAGGTAGATGTGGGCCTACGTCTGGGCTCCATAAAAGACCAGATTTCGGCCTTGTCCATTTTCCAATAGGCTTCTCTCCCTGAGGTCCAGACGTTCTTGAAAGGTGTTCTGCACATCCAACCTCCCTTTGTGCCTCCCACGGCACCTTGGGATCTCGATGTGGTGCTGCATTTCCTCCAATCGGACTGGTTTGAACCGTTACAGGAGGTGGACGTAAAATATCTTACGTGGAAGACCATCACTCTGTTGGCCTTGGCTTCAGTAATACGTGTGTCGGAGCTGGGGGCTTTGTCTCACAAAAGTCCCTATTTTAAATTTTCCATGAGGACAGAGCTGAACTTAGAACTAGTCAGCAATTTCTTCCTAAGGTGGTGTTTGCGTTTCACATCAACCAACCTATTGTGGGTCCAGTTGTCACCGACACCTCTGCTACTTCAAAGTATTTGGCTGTCGCGAGGGCTTTGAAGGTGTATGTGAAAAGAACAGCTCGTCACAGAAAGACGGACTCGCTGTTTGTTCTTTATGATCCCAATAAGATTGGGTGTCCTGCTTCAAAGCAGACAATTGCGCGCTGGATTAAAGTTACTATCCAGCATGCTTATTCCTCGGCAATTTTGCCATGTCCAAGATCTATACAGGCTCACTCTACTAGGTCGGTGTGTCTTCCTGGGCGGCTTTCCAGGGTTTCTCGGTTTTACAGCTCTGCCGTTTGCTAAGGTCTGCAAGTTCGATACTTTGGCCTCTGAGGACTTTCAGTCAGTTCTGCTGGAACCTCAGCACTCTCCCACCCGGTTTTGGAGCTCAGTTTCCTAGACCGAGTCTGGTAGATGGAGAATAGAGGGAGGAGCCAGCCCAAACTCTCAAATTCTTAAAGTGCCCATGGCTCCTAGTGGACCCGTCTATACCCCATGGTACTAAATGGACCCCAGTATCCTCTACGGACTACGAGAAAAGGGTTTACCAGTAGGTAATTAAAATCCTATTTGCCCACTATTTGTGCAGTGAGTTTTTTGTGCCTGCGTACTTTCAGCTAGTGTGCAGTTTGTATGTTCTCCCATGTTTGTGGGAAATTGCCTAGTGTCTGACAGTATTATCCATTTGTATATAACCTATGGATATCCTGCAGCTACCCCACTAACTGCTTTACTTTCTTGTACCCCTATTTGTCATACACTCTGTTGTTTCACTAGTGTCTGACGCTTGGTTTGACACTGCGTTGTGTGTATTTAACAGATGCCAGTCACCAGGGAAGCTAGTGCCTCGCACTTCCAGATTTGGTGTCCATGCTCGCACTCTCTCAGGGCCTTGGTGGGCACCCTGGCCAAAACCGTTTTTTTTTTTTTGTTTTTTTTTTTAAGGGATGGCTCTGGTGACCTCCATTTTACAGTCGGGATTTTCCGCAGAACCTGGGAGACTGTTTTCAGCCTGACGTTTGTTAGAGCGCTTGGTGAGCCTTCCTTGTTTAGGGAACTCTGAAGGGCTTTGTTCTCTGCTCATACAGTCTTTCAGGCCTGCTGGATTTTCCCCAGACAGTTCTGGACATGGGTCTACAAATTTCATCTTCTAGAATGTTTGGCTTCTATTGATACTCCCAGTTACTCTGGGGGGCGTATCCCAGGTTCCTCGGGCCCTCCACTCTGCGCCTTTTGAACCGTAGGACACAGGACAGCTGCATTGGATCCCCTGGGGGACCTTTTTTCTCTTGCTACTGTTCCTACGGACAGGGCGGTACCTGGCACTGGCTTGGACTTCTTGCCTTGGGTGGTTTCCATGTTTTGGAGTCACCTGGGCATGGTCCTTCATGCCTTTCTGTTATGACTCCGGTGGTATCCTCGTTAGCTGCGGGCCTATAGGCGGGTCTCTGGATTATCACTGTTCGGATTCCCACAGACTGGGCTGGCCAGCTTTTTCTACAGGCTTGGGCCAGGTTGCTTCATCGCCCATTCGCTGAATTATTTAAAGGTGAAGGTTATATCCCCTGAGGGGGTTTCTGCTCCTACTGCTGGTTTATTTTGGAGTTCTTTGGGGCAGCTTCAGTTGGGGCCCCTGTTGTGCAGCTTGCAGGGAAGCCGTGTGGCTTCTGCTCTGACCTTTGTCCGGTTTTTAGGCGTTTGACTCCTGTCTTCAGGTGTCACTGCGTTCAGGTGTAAGGTCCTTTGTGCAGTCCAGGAATGTCCCCACCCTTGAGGGGACAGCTTTGGGACTTCCCAGTGTAATGAATCCTGTGTTCCCTAGTGGACGAAAAATAAAATAGGATTTATGGTCTTACCTTGTTAAATCCTTTTCTTTGAGTCCATAGGGGCACAGGACGCCCCCCCCCCCCCGCACGCTGTGGGAACTTCTTCCTACATGTGTGTGGTTGGTCATCCTGTGAGTGTCTCTCTCTATGGGTGATGTGGTTTCCCTGTCTCCTCTCCTTCCAGCTCCTGCCAGGGGCTTGCTAACTAAAACCTGTAGGCCTTGGGTTGGGGGCGGGATATAGAGGACAGGGAGACTTTGGTGCATGCTGGGCTCCCTATCCAGCCTATACCCAGTGTAATAAATCCTGTGCTCCCTATGGACTCAAAAATAAGGATTTAACAAGATAAGACCATAAATCTTATTTTTAGACTGCAATTTATATTTCCGTTTGAACACACCCCACCCAAATCTAACACACTCTGCACACGTTATATCTGCGCCCCCTGAACTGCACATGGTTTTGCCCATTAGAGGAAGATTTTGCTTTTGCGATCCATGCTGAATCAGTTTATATATAAAAATAAAAAGCTACTAAATGGGAGTGCTGGTTCTATTTCGCTTTTTTTTTTTTTTTTTCATAAAAGTGAGTGGTGATCTATTTATAATATACAGTATAAAGCGTTACTTGTAAGTATTGGGATTTATTTATATTGTGCCGCGTGTTTTTCTTTCTCTCATCAGACCACTGGAGAAGGACAACGTATGGCCAATTTTATCAAACTTTATAGAATGTATTTTCTCTCTAATAAACCAGACAAAGTTCACTCAGGGTAAGTTACAAAATGTAGTAGGTAATATTCTGAATACTTATGTATATTCTTTAGTTTGTAAGTTCTTTTTTGCATCAGTATGTTTCTTTTCTATAATCCTACAAGTCTAATGTGAAAAGCACTTCCTATAGTCAAAATCAGCTAGGTCTGTTTTGCTGTCTGCTAGCTTGTAGTCTCATCACATGGTAGTAAAAGGGTTTCCATTTGAGCGGGACTGCCATTTTTGCCATTACTTTGTCACTGAGTACAGGACCCAGATTACTGTGACCAGTATTTCAGCAATATCTGTGTATGTGCTTAGAAATAGTTTGGTTTTGTCCATGTAGAAGAGAGAACCAATTTTACAGGTATGTGAAGTTACATATGGTTATTTTATTGATGTATAATTATTGCCTACTTTAACTGCAGAGCAATGAACATACTTTGTCTTTTAATATCATTCAAGTACCATGGGAACACATAGGAAACAGCGACCACAATATGGTCACATTCAATATCAGTTTCTATAAACAGCCCTATACTGGCTCAACTAGGACTTTAAACTTTAGCAAAGCAAATTTTGAAAAGATGAGAGTATTTTTCAGGGATATTGAATGGGAAGGTTTGTTTTTAGGAAAAAATACTACGGAGAAATGGGAGGTACTAAAATTCCTGCTAGCTAAAAATACACTCAAATGTATTCCTATGAGTAGCAAAAAAAGGAATAAAAATCATAAACCGATGTGGCTTAACAAAAAGATTAAGGAACTTATGGGCAAGAAAAGGCGAGCATTTAAAAAATATAAATCTGACGGGGAAGCAGAGTCATTTCAGCACTATAAGGAATGTAACAAAATTTGCAAAAAGGAAATAAGAGCGGCTAAAGTAGAAACTGAAAAACTAGTAGCAAAGGAAAGCAAAGCGAATCCCAAAAAATTATTTAAATACATTAATAGCAAGAGATTAAAGAAGGAGAGTATAGGCCCTTTAAAAGACAAGTTGGGAGTCTTAAGCAAAAATGATAATGACATAGCGGACACACTAAAGGAGTTTTTTTCAACAGTATTCACTAGAGAGGACCCAATTCAGGGACTGACACACAATCTCAATAATGAGAATATCACACTGATAGGTACTTATTTAAGCGAGGAAGTAGTCTGTGACCGATAAAAACATTTAAAGATTAATAAATCACCAGGGCCCGATGGCATTCATCCAAGGGTTCTAATGGAGCTTCACTCTGAACTGGCAAAACCGCTATCTTTGATCTTTAAGGATTCAGTTATATCAGGTATGGTTCCCAAAGACTGGCGTATAGCGGAAGTAGTGCCTATATTCAAAAAGGGAAGTAAAGCTGAACCAGGTAATTATAGACCAGTTAGTCTTACATCTATAGTGGGGAAAGTATTGGAAGGTATTCTAAGAGATAGTATTCAGAAGTTCCTTGAAACCAATAAGGTCATTAAAAGGAATCAACATGGGTTTATGAAGGACAGATCCTGTCAAACCAACTTACTTGGCTTTTATGAAACAGTAAGCGCAAACCTAGATCAGGGTAAAGACGTGGATGTAATCTTTTTAGACTTTGCCAAAGCGTTCGATACTGTACCACACATGAGACTTATCTACATGCTACAAGAATCAGGGCTAGGAAGCACAATATGCACTTGGGTCAAAAACTGGTTAGATAATAGGGAGCAGCGCGTTGTGGTTAATGGATCTTTTTCAACTTGGACTGAAGTGCTAAGTGGTGTGCCGCAAGGCTCAGTATTAGGACCTCTATTGTTCAATATTTTCATTAACGACCTAACAGAAGGTCTAGAGAGCATGGTGTAAATTTTTGCAGATGATTCCAAATTGTGTAAGGCTATAAATACAGAGGAGGATGCTGAGTCTCTTCAGAACGACTTAGTTAAATTAGAAGCATGGGCAGCCAAATGGAGAATGCGCTTCAACACAGACAAGTGTAAGGTAATGCACTGTGGTAACAAGAACAAAAATTACACCTACCTACTAAATGGGGTAAAATTAGGGTATTCTGTACTGGAAAAGGACTTAGGTGTCCTCATAGATAGCAAGCTAAGCAGTAGTACCCAAAGTAGGACTGCAGCAAAGAAGGCTAATAAGATATTAGCATGCATAAAACGGGGTATTGATGCTAGGGACGAGAGTATTATACTCCCGTTATATAAATCACTAGTGAGGCCACACCTTGAATACTGTGTACAATTCTGGGCACCGTACTACAAAAAGGATATCCTGGAGCTTGAAAAGGTACAGAGGAGGGCGACCAAACTAATTAAGGGCATGGAGACGATGGAATACAAGGAAAGGCTTGAAAGACTAGACATGTTTACATTGGAAAAGCGGAGACTAAGAGGGGATATGATCAACATCTACAAATATATAAGGGGACAATACACAGAGCTTGCGCGGGACCTGTTTTTGGTTAGATCAACACAGAGGACTCGTGGACACTCGCTCAGGTTAGAGGAGAGGAGATTCCGCACAATACGGCGTAAAGGCTTTTTCACGGTAAGGACAATACGTGTTTGGAATTCCCTGCCCGAGGGAGTTGTAATGGCGGAATCTGTCAACACCTTTAAGAATGGGTTAGATAAATTCCTAATGTATAAGGATATCCAGGGGTATGGTGCATAGTCATGCATTATAGTTACTATAAATAGGGATAAAATGCAACGGCTGACAGCAGCATCAGTCAGAAATTTTAGTCAAATCATCATGCATAGGAGACCACAAATAGGTTGAACTCGATGGACAATTGTCTTTTTTCAACCTCAGATACTATGTTACTATGTAAGTAACCATAGCCTTGAAGGTGAAACTTTACTGTTTGATCTATGTGTAGTTCTGGTGTTAAATATATGGAAAATATGCATGTTCATGAATTTATAGAACGTTAATATGGAGTTTCTTTCAATGTCGGTGCACTGATTGTTTTTTCCCTTCCATCAGGGCTCCTATGTGTAGCCTGCCAGGCCGTGAGCACCCTCCTTAGTTTGGATGACTCTTCTGATATTCTCCAAATCCTTCCTGTGGAATGGGTGAAAGACTTGTTGCTGTAAGTTACAGTTGATGAAGTACACAAAGTTAAACTGATTGAAAGGATTTACTTTGTATAATAAATGTAAGATTGTAAGGTACATCTAACATCAGTGGCAGAAGTTCACCCACAGTGCTTGGAGGCAGGAACTAGGGATGGCCATCGATGATACCATCAGTGATAACCATCGATGGTACACAAACCATCTATGGTGATCCATCGATGGTTTGCACCACTCGATGGCCACCGCTGAAAGGTGCCAGCTGGTCCGCGGACCAATAAAAAAACAGGGGTAGGGTTTAGAGAGTGTCGGGGGTGGAGCTATGCTCCGTGTCCCGACACCAGATTAAAAAAAATATATATATTTGGTTATACCTTTCCATTGATGGAGGGAAACCATCTGGTGCTTCCCCATCGATGGCAAAAGTATTCTACATCGATGGTCGATGGCCATCCCTAGCAGGAACATCCGATCCCACTTTCCCACCCACCATTCGCCTGACTGCACTCCAAATCTCTACCCCAAGGATAAAGGGGAAGCGGTTACAATACTGCTGGTTGGGATCCCAGACGTCACAATGCCGACGCCGGAATCCCGACTAGCAGTGAAATACCGCCACAGGAATCCCGGCGCAGTATGCTTTTCTCCTTGTATGGGTGTCTGCGGGGTGCTCTGACAGCGGCATCAGGGGAAACTGTCAGCGGCGCCGGGGGTGAGGGGTGAGCTGTCAGCTGTGCCGGGGGGTGATTTGTCAGCGGCGCTGGGCATGAGGGGGAAGCTCTCAGCGGCGCCGGGGGTGAGGGGGAAGCTGTAAGCGGCGCCGGGGGTGAGGGGGGAGCTGTCAGCAATGCCGGGGGTGAGGGATGAGCTGTCAACGGCGCCGAGGATGAGGGGGGAGCTGTCAGCGGCGCCGGGGGTGAAGGGGGAGCCGTCAGTGGCGTGTGGGAAGGGTCGGTGGAGGGAGAGAGATGTCTCCGGTGGAGGGAGCAGCAGAGGAGATGGAGCGGACGGGGGGAGGAGAGGAGGAGACGGGGCGAGCAGCGGCTGCAGCAGCAGTGTAACTGGAGGCTCACGGCAGCGTCCACCCAGCTCCAGCAAGCAGGACCTCGCTTGTTGGAGCCGGGTGGACGCTGACGCTGGGTTCCTGCTCACCCCGCTGCCCCCCACCCACTCCTGCTCTCCCTCATCTCAATCCAACTTTTTTTAAAGTCGGATTGAGATTGTCGGAAATGGGGCTAAAACCTGTCTGGTTTGGCCCCGCTTCCGACAATGCACGCTGATCGGCGGCTGAAAAAAATGGGGCCCTAATGAAAAGATCGGAACCCCTTCCGACCTAAAACTGTCGGAAGCTGCCGTCTTTCCGACAGCTTCCGACAGTTATTGAATACACCCCTAAGTGTACAATTACAACTTACACTCATATATGATTTATTTTGAAATGTGTGTGTTTATTTTGAAATGTATGTGTCCACTATGAAATCATGCCATCTTGTTATCCGGCCCGACTGCAGCATGCTACGTTCGGAGCCAGCGGCAGCGGGACTGGCGCACATGTGTGGGCGCCCATGTGCAGTCTCCTTGCGGCCACGCGGGTCCCGCTGAAGGGATTTTGGATTTCTGAATATGAATATGGATTTTTTTTTATTTTTTACTTTGTTTCAAAGGATTAGTAAAACCACAACTTGAAGGGTCTCAAAAAGATACAGCCATTTGGGAATATTGTAGCTGCATTACATCTATGGCCCTGCACTGCCATAAGATAATCGGACAACTCCAGCAGGTCAAGTAACTTTGTAATTTGAAGAAAGCTGGGGAAAAGTTTTCTTGAAATAGTAGCTTGTAATAGCATCCAAACTATTTGATTTGTTTGGCCTTTATTAGTTAGAGGTACAGACAGTGGCGTCACAAGGGGGGTGCGGCCCGCACACCAAGTGTCTCCCGCCAAGGGGTGACACCAAAATGCTGGCTCCTGCTCAGTGATGGGAGCCGAGTGCAGCACTGTTACATTATGTGCAGCACTCTGCTCCTGTCACTGAGCAGGAGCCTGCACTGCAGAAAGAGCACTCCGCACCTCCCGATCCCCCCAAGTGACGAAAATCTGAGATCGGGACGCAAAGCCTCGTCCCTCCCACTAAGCCACGCCCCTTCCCCAGCAAGCCACGCCCACTTATCGCCGGCGTCGCACCTGGTGCATACAGAGTTTTAAAAACGCCAAGCCCTATTTCTCGGCAGAGACGCACGGGCTAAGAAGCTTTGATACATTACATAGCATAGACCAGTAACGCAGTCACAAAGCTGGAGTACATCATTTATATAACATTATGTTTAAGCTGTTACGTAGCATAAATGTAAAAATAAATGTACTTACATTTTGTTGCTTTGGTTTCTTGTTATCTATGCAGCCATCTGTTCTTCATCTTTTACTAAACTATTTAGCATAGTGCAACGCATCCTGGAGTTCAGGTGATGTGGTGTACATGTAGATGTGCTGGTATTGGTTGCCTTTTCTTTATCCTCATTCACTGAATTATTGTGCAGGTCAGTTAATGGCATTTAAATTGTGCTGCTGGTTTTCTTTCAGAACTGTCCCCTCAGACCCATGTGCACTACTCCTGGCTGACCTTTACTTCACTAGATTAGTGCTCTGCGGGTGTCAAGAGAAACTTTCACAGGACATCCAGATGGAGATTTTTTTGAAGCTACAATATAATATATCGGCCAATTCATCAAAGGTATCTTAATACTATATCAGTTTAGAAATACTTTTGAATTTCCTACAGCCACCTTTTACATGCAGACGTGGTATTTTCTTTCAGTATTATCTTCCTCCTCTTTTACATGTTTATTGGTGATAATGAAGTCTAGTCTATAATTTCTTTGGTGAAATGCAGATGGCTGTATAGTACATTGTCTACTAATCTCTATGTGAAAGTTACTGATAACATTTTTAGTATATCTCCTGTGTTGTGTATGCATGCAGAAATGCTCTACAGTAGGTCCTCTCTCAACTAAGATCATATAGAAAATGTCATGGGACCTCCCTGCTATAACAGCTCTGCATAGCCAGAGAATTTCTCCTATTTGACATACTTGCATGAGCAGGGTACAGGCTTCCATTCTATAACAGCCCTGCTTCGACAGGGAACCTTCACTTCTAGAACATCCCTGCATGAACAGGGAAACGTCCCTTCAACAGCATCCCTGTGTGACTGGGTAACCTTCAACTAGGGTTTTGCAAAGATGCAAAAAAATAAATGAATAAAAATCCTTTTTTTGGGGCACACTTTAGATAGAATTACAATTTGGTCAAATTACAAACGTAGCTTTTAATAAATAATACAACTAAAAGATTAAAGCGTAGTATTTTTTATTGTAATGAAATTGTAATAAATCACGTAAGGGGAAGGATTGGAGTTAATGGTATCCTGATATAGGGTAGTATTACCCTATATCAGGGTAACATTAACTCCACCCCTTACATGATTTAATGCGATTTTATTACAAGCAAATTCTGTTGTGCTTTACAATTGGAAACAACCATTATAAAACAAAACTGGGTAGTAACCAACAGTCATAAAGGTAGGAAGGCCCTGCTCTCAGACTTACTTCACATCTAGAACACCCCTATCTGACCAGTAATGTTTCCTCCTGTAATAATTACTACACGTCCAGTGTACCTTTGCCTCTGTACGATCTTTGCATGGCCAGGGAGTAAATGCTTTGAGTACATCCAGAAGACCTTCTCTTCTAAAACGTCTCAACATAACCATTAACTTTTCCATCTATAATGTCACTGCAAGTCCAGGAAACTTTTTCTTCTTTAAAATATTTGCATGGTTAGGGAGTATATCCTTCTAGAACATCTCTGCATGGTAAGAAAACCTTGTCTTTTAAATACCCCTGCTTAACAATAGAACCTTTCCTTACAGAACATCCCAACATGACCAGGAGCCTTGTCTTCTTGTCACTGCATGTCCAGGGGTATCTTTCCTATTGTAAAAAATTGGCGTTGCCAGTGCTTCTCTTCTAGAACATCTCTGCATGGTCAGGGAAGCATTTTGCACCTTTGCATGGAAACTTAAAATTGTTGATTGCTATTACATGATTCACTATAGTATCGCAGATTAAATGTTGGATAGTTTTATGATTTCTCATTCTCTATCATAATAAAGCATGAGACTTTAATAAATATGTATCCCTTGTTGTTCTATTTAGGTGCGCCTCTTAACCATACGGATTTTAAGTCATTTTTGTATTCAGCCATCTGCAAATCATGAGGTGAGTACACAAATGTTCTACACTATAACGTGTAATGATCATTAACTGATGCCTAATTAGTGTTTTGCCTAATTTCTAGGACCCTAATGAAGGAGATATTTTGTCAGTGTTTTCAATCCTCCTGCAAGCGGAGCTTGTACCAGCTACTGTCCATGAATGTCGAGAAAAATTGCTTCATCTTAGGAAGTTGAGGCATGATCTTGTACAAGCAGTAGTAAAGGAACATTTTCAGGAGGTTGGTATGCTGTTTGTTATTTTCTGTTTGTATGCTTGGACAATATGTATTCATTTATGACTTGTGCCCTACCCGCTAATAAAATCTTTCTCTATGCCAGTCTTCAAGTACTACCAACAGATCATGTTTTGTGGATTGCTTTAATCTTGCAGAATCAGTAATTCCCACCTGTTTCCTCAGACAGAAATCCTGAAAACATGATCTGTTGGGAAAACTTGAGGGCTGAGGTTGAGAACCACTGCTCTTTGATATGTGCTTTCCCATCTGACTGGAGAAGATAATTCACTATAAGCTGTTAATACAGCAGAGGGTATAACGTATTTAACAGAATTTTCTGTAGTAATTATGGAGTGATTTACTCCAGTGATGATCTTCCTCTTTATTTTAGATACCACTGAGATATTTATTGGCAATGCTGTATGTTAACTTCAGCTCTCTGTGGGATCCAGTAATTGAGCTGATTGTGTAAGTAAATATAATCTTATTTCATTTTATTTATATGTACATCAACCATTTGTGAATTAGTTTATTTCTGTTTATAAAAGTGCTGTGTAGTTCAGGGTTAAAAGTAACTAAATTGACGCAGTTGAAACATCTGCACCGTGACCTAGTGTATGCGAGCACTCCTTGTTTTGCAGTTGTTGCTGTGTGAAAATGGGGCACGAGTATTGGTCACATAAATTAGCTCAGTTAACTTGTGCATGATTATTGAAATCCACAAAACATGACTTGTCCAGGAGGTTAGCTAAAGGCAGGCTTGGGAACAATACATAGATAATTTCTCATATGTCCTAGAGGATGCTAGGGATGCTTCAAGAACCATGGGGTATAGATGGGATCCGCAGGAGACATGGGCACTTTAAGACTTTAAAAGGGGTGTGAACTGGCTCCTCCCTCTATGCCCCTCCTCCAGACTCCATTTAGATTCTGTGCCCAGAGAGACTGGTCACACACAGGGGAGCTCTACTGAGTTTCTCTGAAAAATACTTTGTTAGGTTTTTTTTTGTTCAGAGAGCACTGCTGGCAACAGGTTCCCTGCATCGTGGGACTGAGGGGAGAGAAGCAGACCTACTTCTGTGAGTTCAAAGGCTCTGCTTCTTAGGCTACTGGACACCATTCACTCCAGAGGGTCCGATCACTTGGTCCGCATAGCTGCTTGTTCCCGGAGCCGCGCCGTCACCCCCCTTGCAGAGCCAGAAGAAAGAAGCCGGGTGAGTAAAAGAAGAAAAGAAGACTTCAGTGACGGCAGAAGACTTCAGTGTTGAGGTACCGCGCAGCGGTCGCTCTGCGCGCCTTGCTCCCACACACACAGCGGCACTTGCAGGGTGCAGGGCGCAGGGGGGGCGCCCTGGGCAGCATGAATACTGAAGTCTTACAACTGGAAAATACATATATTAAAAGTGCCTAGGCACTAAATATAGATCCCCCGCCAGTATAGGTTTGCTACTCAGGCCTGCCGTTGCTTCGGCATGGGTGAGTAGCACTATTGAAAAATGGGCAGATAACTTGTCATCTGAGATAGATACCCTGGACAGGGATAGCGTGCTTTTGACTCTGGGTCATATCAGGGACGCTGCTGCATATTTAAAAGAAGCTGCAAGAGATACTGGCCTTCTGGGATCAAGGGCCAATGCCATGGCTGTCTCGGCTAGAAGGGCATTGTGGATTCATCAATGGAATGCTGATGCTGACTCGAAGAAGGTTATAGAGTCTCTACCATTTAACGGTAGTGTCTTGTTTGGTGACGGCCTCACTGACCTGGTGTCTACGGCTAACGCGGGTTAGTCGTCATTTTTACCTTATGTTCCTGCACAACAAAAGAAAACGCCCCACTATCAGATGCAGTCCTTTCGGCCCAATAAATTCCAAAATATTATATTCCCCTTAGGCGCTCCTCAGGTCTAACATGTCGTATACAGGATATCTTCAATGTCACAACCTATATACTGTAGCTTGATGTTCCTCAATACATGATAAACAACAAGGATACAGAGGATATAAAAGAAAAAACACACAATAGTGTAGAAGTCCTTTTAAGAACTGTGAAGAAAAGCTGATTTCAATGCATCACACTCACAAGGTTTTCCAGAAAAAACAAGCACAAAGAATTTTCTTTATAGTACGAATTTTCTCAGGATGGCTCCACAAATGGTCAATGATCCACTTTCACCTTTGTCCAAAAGGTATATGTCAGGATACCTCCAGCACAAGGACAACAAAGAGAAGAAGGTGATAGTGCAATAATCCCTTAAACAGATATTTATTTTTCTACAAATGCACTCACATAATAAAATAAAATAAAAGGATATCACACAGCGTTGTCCCAAATTTCCCACACAGAAGTCCACACTAGCTGGCTGAGAAAGTGATAAAACAGCAGGTGCAGTCAGAGTTCCGGTTACTCATGGCTCCCCTCCAGGTGGAATAGTGAAGGAATAGTAGGATAACGTCAGCGTGCAGGGACAGGCCCAATAAATAAAAAAAAGGACGAGGGTCCTCCTTCCTTGCTGCGAGAGGTAGAGGACGGGGAAAGAGGTCACAGGCTGTGGCAAGTTCCCAAGAGCAGAAGTCCTCTCCGGCTTCTACCAAATCCACCGCATGACGCTGGGGCTCCTCTGCGGGAGTCCGCACCGGTGGCGGCACGTCTCAAACTCTTCAGTCAGGTCTGGGTGCGCTCGGATCTAGAGCCTTGGATATTAGAAATAGTAACCCAAGGGTACAATTAGAGTTTCAGGACGTACCCCCTCACCGATTTTTCAAATCGGCCTTGCCAGCTTCTCATCTAGAAAGGGAAGTGGTATGCGCAGCGATACTAAAGCTGTGTCAAAATCAAGTCATTGTCACGGTACCCCCGTCACAACGAGGGGAGGGTTTTTATTCGAGTCTGTTCGTGGACCCAAAGCCGGATGGCTCAGTCAGACCGATTCTGAATCTAAAATTCCTAAATTTCTTTCTGAAAAGGTTCAAATTCAAAATGGAATCTCTACAAGCAGTGATCTCCAGTCTGGAGGAGGGGGATTTTATGGTGTCGGTCGACATAAAGGATGCTTACTTACACGTTCCCATATATCCTCCACATCAGGCATACCTGAGGTTTGCGGCTCAGGATTGTCATTACCAATTTCAGACGTTGCCGTTTTCTCTGTCCACGGCACCACGGATTTTCATCAAGGTTATGGCCGAAATGATGGTTCTCCTGTGCAAGCAGGGAATCACAATTATCCCGTACTTGGACGATCTCCTCATAAAGACGAGATCCAAGGAGCAATTGCTGAAGAATGTTGCGCTCTCACTGACTATTCTGCAACAACATGGTTGACTCCTAAACTTGCCAAAATCACAGTTGGTTCCGACGACACGCCTGTCGTTCCTGGGTATGATTCTGGATACAGAATTAGAGTTTTTCTTCCAGTGGAAAAGGCTCTGGAAATACAGAACATGGTAAAACATATTCTGAAACCAGCAAAAGTGTCAGTTCTTCAATGCGCTCGGCTGCTGGGGAAGATGGTGGCGGCCTACGAGGCCATTTCGTATGGCAGGTTCCATGCCAGGGTCTTTCAGTGGGACCTGTTGGACAAGTGGTCCGGGTCTCGCCTGGACATGCACCGGAAAATAATCCTATCTTCTAGGACCAGGATCTCCCTTCTGTGGTGGCTGCACAGTTCTCACCTTCTGGAGGGACGCAGGTTCGGGATTCAGGATTGGATCCTGGTGACCACAGATGCAAGTCTCCGAGGCTGGGGAGCAGTCACACAAGGGAGAAACTTTCAGGGAAAATTGTCAAGCCAGGAAGCTTGTCTGCACATAAACATTCTGGAATTAAGGGCCATTTACAACGGCATTCTGCAAGCGGAACATCTTCTTCGCGGTCTGCCAGTCTTTATTCAGTCAGACAACAGAACAGCAGTGGTGTACATAAACCGCTAGGGCGGAACAAAGAGCAGAGCGGCGATGGCCGAGGCCACGAAAGTTCTTCACTGCGCGGAAAGACATGCAAGCGCGCTGTCAGCAGTCTTCATTCCAGGAGTGGACAACTGGGAAGCAGACTTCCTCAGCAGACACGATCTCCATCCAGGAGAGTGGGGTCTTCATGAAGAGGTTTTTGCAGAAGTGACAAGTCGTTGGGGAATTCCTCAAATAGACATGATGGCGTCCCGCCTCAACAAGAAACTTCAGAGATATTGTTCCAGGTTGAGGGACCCTCAAGCAATAGCGGTGGACGCCCTGGTGACACCGTGGGTGTTTCCGTCAGTCTATGTGTTCCCTCCACTTCCACTCATTCCAAAGGTGATAAAGATTATAAGAAGAACAAGGGTTCAGGCGGTACTCATTGTTCCAGACTGGCCGAGGAGGGCCTGGTATCCAGAACTTCAGGAGTTGCTCATAGAAGATCCCTGGCCGCTTCCGCTACAGGAGGACCTGTTACAACAAGGTCCGTGCATGTATCAGGACTTACCGCGGCTGCGTTTGACGGCATGGCGGTTGAACGCCAGATCCTAGCCAGAAAGGGTATTCCCAGTGAAGTCATTCCCACTCTGCTTCAGGCTAGAAAGGAAGTAATGGCAAAGCATTACCACCGTATTTGGAGAACATATGTGTCTTGGTGTGAATCCAAGAAGACTCCTACAGAAGAATTTCAGCTGGGGCGTTAGCTCCATTTTTTGCAAGCAGGTGTGGATGCAGGCCTAAAGTTGGGCTCTATTAAAGTACAAATTTCGGCCTTATCTATTTTCTTTCAAAAATAATTGGCCTCCCTTCCAGAAGTTCAGACCTTCGTGAAAGGTGTGCTACACATCCAACCTCCATTTGTGCCCCCAGTGGCACCGTGGGATCTTAATGTGGTATTGCAGTTCCTGCAATCTCATTGGTTTGAACCTTTACATAAGGTTGAGTTAAAATTCCTTACTTTGAAAGTAGTCATGTTGTTGGCCTTGGGATCCGCAAGGCGGGTGTCTGAATTGGCGGCTTTGTCTCACAAAAGCCCCTATTTAATTCTCCATGCTTATAGAGCGGAGTTGAGCACTCGTCAGCAATTTCTGCCAAAAGTGGTTTCATCATTTCATGTAACCAGCCAATTGTGGTGCCAGTGGCTACTGACGCCTTGGCGGAGTCAAAGTCTCTCGATGTGGTCAGAGCTTTGAAGATCTATGTCGCCAGGACGGTGCAGCTGAGGAAAACAGAGGCTCTGTTTGTCCTGTGGGCTCCCAACAAGATTGGGGCTCCTGCTTCTAAGCAGACTATTGCGCGCTGGATCTGTAATACGATTCAGCAGGCTCATTCTACGGCAGGATTGCCGTTACCGAAATCGGTAAAAGCCCATTCTACCAGAAAGGTGGGCTCATCCTGGGCGGCTGCCCGAGGGGTCTCGGCATTACAGCGTTGCCAAGCTGCTACTTGGTCGGGATCAAACACCTTTGCGAAGTTTTTACAAGTTTTATACCCTGGCTGAGGAGGACCTCTTGTTTGGTCAATCGGTGCTGCAGAGTCATCCGCACTCTCCCACCCGTTCTAGAGCTTGGGTATAAACCCCATGGTTCTTGAAGCATCCCCAGCATCCTCTAGGACCTATGAGAAAATAGGATTTTAATACCTACCGGTAAATCATTTTCTCTTAGTCCTTAGAGGATGCTGGGCGCCCGTCCCAGTGCGGGCTGTATCTGCAGTTTGGTTATGGTTACACTCATGTTGAGTTAAGTTCAGTCAGGCTGTGGCTGATGTTGGTCATGCCGTTGCATGCGTTGTTGGTAAATGCCATGTTGTACGGCGTGTTTGAGGTGTGAGTTGGTTGATATCTCACCTTAGTTTTAAAAATTAAATAAATCCTTTTCCTCGAAAATGTCCGTCTCCCTGGGCACAGTTCCTATAACTGGAGTCTGGAGGAGGGACATAGAGGGTGGAGCCAGTTCACACCCCTTTTAAAGTGCCCATGTCTCCTGCGGATCCCTTCTATACCCCATGGTTCTTGAAGCATCCCCAGCATCCTCTACGGACTTAGAGAAAAGGATTTTCCGGTAGGTATTAAAATCCTATTAAAGGGTTGGATGGCCAGTGGGGGGGAGGCGAGCGCAATGAAGCCCCTTGCGGGCTTTCTGCGCTTGCCACGCAGTGGTCTCGGTGGGTCGCTGTGCTCGCCACAGGTTCTATGGGTGTGGTGGACACCCACGTGTGGGAATGGTCCCTGTTGGTCGGCATGCCAGCCTGACTGTTTTCAGATGCCAGGATCCCGGCGTCTGTATTGTGACTGGCGGTCTCCTGTCCGCCGGTCACATAAATGTATCCTGATAATTAAGGATAGTAGGTTTGGTTCAAGTACACGTGGGGATGGGAAACATTCTGTTAATGTTACACTATGTGCTAAATGGTTCACCTAAGGCAACAAGGAATTGGAAAGTGTGCGAAACAATGGTTAGCTCTGTTCCGAGGGTAAAACCCTGACCTTTCTATCATTCACAGTTCTCATGCAAATGAAATGGAAAACAAATCTTTTTGGAAGGTATTCTACGAGCACTTGGAAAAGTCTGCTGATCATGCTGGTAAGGTAGTACTGATGACAAATTAACCTCTAAGTTAATATAGGTAGATACATTTTGGAGAGTATTTATATATTCACTGGTACTGTGATAATTTCACAACATCTGTATGTTTAGAACTATGGAGAAAACACTCTGCAGTTGAAAAGCTACAGACCACTCACTATGGAGGTGTAAATGAATGTTTTCGTTAAATGAGTATACAACCTGTGCTCAGGTTTGGGGTACCCGTACATTTTGGCCCTTTTGAAAGCTTTTTTGTGGTTACCAATATGTCCCCTATTTTTATACAGAAAAAGAATTACAGGATGAGCTAATGGAAGAGCTACAGTACAACAATTCCCAGGATAATACTGACTTGGGGGCAGGAGACACTGGAGTCCTATATTGTGATTTCCTGAAATGTAGAACTGATATAAATGACAGGACTGATTTCACAAATTTTCGTTTTCTGCTTTGGAAAGCAATGTCACTCTTCCCAGAGAGGGTGGAACCCAGGTCAAGAGAGCTTTCCCCACTTCTCCTGAGATTTATAAGGTAGGAACATGTAAATATTGTGGTCACATTTGTCTACAATAGTCTGAATCCTATGCATTTCATTGAGGCTTTAAGGACTTAAATAGAAGTCACAAGAGTGTCAATTTGAGTCAACAATGATTGATTGCAGTCTGTTACTTAGGGGGACATTTGCTAAGCAGTGGTAAGAGCGGAGAAGTGAGCTAGAGGGGAAATTGCCCCATCAACTAATCAGCAGCTCTGTATCATTTTATAGTATGCAAATTATAGATGTTACTTCAGTGCTGATTGGGTGCCATGGGCAACTTCTCCACTGGCTCATTTCTCCACTCTTATCACTGCTTAGTAAATGTCCCCCTAAGTGCTGAGAGAGCATTTCTGTACTGTACGCCATACTTATACTTAGTGACTAACGTACCCCATGATTATTTACTGTCTTAGTGGAATTAATACAAAGGGGGGGGGGGGGGGGGAATTCAAATGTTTGAAAAGTCAGTTGGGTGAAAAACAGACACCCGACCGACTTTTCAAACATTTGAATTTCCCCCAAAGACTGAAAATTTACTTTAAAGCTCCCTAAAAAAGATCTCTATGGTCAGATGTTCTAATAGGGTTTTCTTTTTACTATTAAATGCATTTTTCTTACTCCATCTGAGGGACACTGGGTACCATGGAGTGTAGAGGGTACTGATGAAGGAGCAGGTGCTAGTGCAAACTAAACTTGTTTGCAGGCTGCCTCCTCCCCCATTACATCCCATGGTGAATTTGTTTCTACTTTAATAAGCCGTGCCGGTGATAGAGATACACATGTAACATGAACAACAAGAAACTGTGACACAGAAAGGGAGGGGGCAGAGTGCCCCCCAGATGGATTTAGAGACATGGATTTAATGGGGAGTTCCAAAAATCCTATTTTCTCTAATGTCCTATCTGGGGGAAACTGGTTACCATGGGAATGTTGCTAAGATGCACCCTAAGGGAGGGTACACTTCGCTATGGCTGCACACATAACTTTTCTCTCAAACCGGTATCTCTAGCTACAAACATAAAATTTGTAGATCTTTGTCAAAGTATAAATTGAGCAGCAGGTGGCCACCTTGCATAAATGCTCCACAGAGGTAAAGTGTTGTGTTGCCCAAGAAGCGCTTACTGATTTAGTAGGATGGGCCACCAGGTGATTTGGAATTGGGGCTCCCTTCTATCCATATGCTGTTGGATCGTCACCGTGATCCATCTGCCACCGAGCATCATGCAGTACCAGCAGACTGTTTTTTTGGTATACTGCAGATCTGTCCAAGTTGTCCTGCAGGAGTGACCGCAGATGAGCCAAGTTGAATGAAGAAGTATTGCGCCCTCTTCCATTCATCCCTCCAAACGCGATGGTGATTCGTGGCCGAGGATGACATTCTGTCCTTTATCATAGTCTGAATAGAGAAGCTGTTAGGCTGGAGGATCATGGTTTCGGCAGCCATGCTATCAAAGCCAACCAAGCTAAGCCTTGATGGAGAAATGGGCCCTGACCTGATCTGGTTGGATGGGCAGTTGCAGAGAATGATCTGATGACCACCATGAGGATGTCATTGTGCCATGACAGCTTTGGCCAGTTCGAAGCCACGAGGATGCCTGAACCTTCCTTCTGCTTTTGCATTTTGCAGCACGTGAAGGAGCAACGGAATTGGCATAAATAGATAAACTAAGCAGAACTTCTAGTTATTCACAGACCCCATTGGTCCACTGGTTGATCAAAGACCTCTTGATGATAGGGAATATTCCCCAGGATGAACCAAGTGTCAGCTGAGAAAATCCATTTCCCAGTTATCTATGCGGAAATAAACACTGCCAATAAAAGTGGCATATGCTTTTCTGCCCATCAATAGATCTTAACTGTTTTTTCCAGGGTTGGGGAACCTTTGGCCCTCCAGCTGTTGTTGAACTGTACATCCCAGCATGCCCTGCAACAGTTTTAGCATTGCTAAATAGCAAAACGATATCACGGCATGCTGGTATGTGTAGTTCAACAACAGCTGGAGGGCCAAAGGTTCCCCACCCTTGGTTTACACCAGAGGTTCTCAAACTCGGTCCTCGGGGGCACACACAGTGAATGTTTTGCAGGTAACCCAGCAGGTGCACAGGTGTATTAATTACTCACTGACACATTTTAAAAGGTCCACAGGTGGAGCTAATTATTTCACTTGCGATTCTGTGAGGAGACCTGCAAAACATGCCCTGTGTGTGCCCCCGAGGACCGAGTTTGAGAACCTCTGGTTTACACCATCACCATGGAGTTACATCTTCTGGCTTGGTGGTTGATGACTATAAACCCGTGTATGGAAACAAATAGAATGTAACTAATAGAATGATAAAATAAATTCATACTGAATTCCTTACTAAATTACTTGATTTATTGAGTGTGTTATTGAGGATATAAATTGTAGTAATAGGAATGTTGGAAGTGCTATGGAAATATTTATGACTGGAGTGTAACTGGTGCCCTGTATGGATAAGTGCTTATGGCAGAGGTTCCCAAACTGTGTGCCGTGGCTCCCTGGGGTGCCTTGGGA
The DNA here is from genome assembly GCF_028390025.1 of Pseudophryne corroboree. Taxonomy (NCBI): domain Eukaryota; kingdom Metazoa; phylum Chordata; class Amphibia; order Anura; family Myobatrachidae; genus Pseudophryne; species Pseudophryne corroboree. The sequence goes on along the minus strand of NC_086449.1, from coordinate 570,896,041 downwards.
CATTTGCAGGGGTGCCCTGGGTTGGTGGTCCAGGACCAATTAAAATTATTCATGGTTAATATAGTAGGCAAAACCAGTGCTGTTGGCTGCCAGTCATAAAATATGCATCAAACAGAAGCAAATCTTGTCCCTCACCACACAACTGACCCTAAGGATGACATATAAACGCGATCTACTTAATGTAATATTTCTTTCTAAATTTTTAAATACATTTTTTTTTGCCTAGGGGTGCCGTGAAAAAAAATCTGACATTCTAGGGCGCCGTGATTCAAAAAAGTTTGGAAACCACTGGCTTATGGACCAAAGATTGTCTGTATTTAGGCTGCTGTTATCCAGATTGTGTGGATCATATAATCAACTTGTTCCAATGATTCCTTTCAGCAATGAATACTATCCTGCAGATTTATTAGTGGCTCCTTCCCAGGACCTTAGGAAGAAAAGAATGGACAAAACAAAGAGTGGTGTTGGAGAAAGTAGCAGTGTGGAGGATGATGTAACGATGGAAGAAGACAACATAGAGCTTGAAGAAACCCAAAATACTGGGTCGCGATCAAAGAAAACTAGAAGAGCTGCTTCAAAGTGAGTTGTTTTAATGTACAGAGCTCATTGCAGCATTTATATATGTGACGTTTTGACCAGTCAAACCATCAGTTATGAGCATCTGGAATACTGTAGCTCTATAGCAAAACCTTTCAGGTTTGTCACGTATGTTTTTTTGAGACCAGTATCTTAGTATAGAGCTTGCTTACTTCCAGTGTAGCAGGGATTGCTATGCATGGCTAATGACGGATTGGATTTCAGGAAGTTTAGTGCCATACAGGTATGTCAATCCTGTGGCGGAATAGCTTGAAAATAGTTTGCGTTTGGCTTATTTCACAATTTATATAGAAAACATAGAAATGTGTTGAATTTTGGTATGATTTTTGAGCAGTTGATGCTTTGTCGAATCAGTTTTATGCTCCCTTGTGCCCAGGGCACCATACGACAGGGGTTCTTGGTGAGGTTTTCACTCTTTTGATGTGAGCATGACATACACAGGCTGAAGATATCGAAATAGAAGAGTCACAAAGAACAAATGGTTGTTTATTACTTAGCTTTACATCACACTGTGTATGTGGCAGTTGGGTACTAAATTAATGGATCTTGGGTACAATGTCATTCCTGTGCATTTTATCAAACTCATAAACAAAATAATAACTTGAATTCTAGTATTCAGAAAAACAATGTTCTGCCCAGCTGGTCAACACTGAAAATTAGTTGCATTTCCAGGGCTAAAACTTCAAGGACTAAAATGTTTATAACCCTGTTCTTATTTTGAATTCATTTGCCAATCAGCAACTATGAATGTCTAAATGGGAGAATAACAACTTGTAGAGCTGAAAAACAAATGTAAAAGTTAGGGGGGTACTCACAGTGCGATCGCTGCTTAAAATCTAAGCAATCTGACTAGATTGCTTAGATTTAAAGCAGTGATCACTCCATGTGCACCCCCACAGCAATAGCGATGCGCGGCCCCGTGCATCGCTATTGCTGGTGCTAGATTGGCCTCAATCTAGCAGTCACTCATTTCACCCGCTGGGTGAAATGAGCGGCCCCCCTGTCCCCCTTCCCCCGCACGCTCAGCATACATAGCGCTGTGCTGAGCGGGGGGAGAGATGTGTGCTGAGCGGTTCGCTCAGCACACATCTCGGCCCTTAACTGTGTTTTTTTGGTTTGTATTATGTTTTATGTGTGTTTATTTTACCTGGTCCATTAAAAGTTTTTTTTATTTTTTATTATTATGTTTGAGTGCAATACATTCTATTATGAGGCACCTAGATATTGGAGTTTGTTTATCCTGAAATAAATTGTCTAAGTGGACAAAGTCAGAGACTGTTATGGTAACAATAGGAAATAGTACATTTCATGTTTATTATTATTATCCTTTAATTATATGGCGCCACAAGGGTTCCGCAGCGCCCACTTACAGAGTACATATGCACATAATCAAAACAGGAAAACAGTGACTTACAGTTGAAGACAATATAGGACAATACAGGGTAGCTAAGCATAACTACATCAGTAAACGACATAGAGATAAGTTCCAAGGTGGCCAAAAAACTGCGGGATTTGGGCAGTTGAGGATTATTAAACTAAGAAAAGGATAATCACATGAGGGAAGAGGACCCTACTCATGAGAGCTTACATTCTAAGACATGTTGTCTTTTATTTAGTGGCTGCTGGCAATGTTATATGTGAATAGGTGTTTTATTATACAAAGTTGGCAGAACCTGCAACAAATATTCATGTTAGCTGTTAAGTAACTATATTTTCACACATTTTTCCTTGAACTCATGGCCTTATTTAGTTAAAACTTTTTTCAGTAGTTAATTATCTTACTGAGTTACCCAGTTTCTAAAACTGCGAGTTGGCATTTCTGTATGAGCGGTTTTCCTATTTCAGTGGTTTTAGTGTGAAACAAGTCTCATTGTAGGTACTAAGATATTTTCTAAATAAAAGAAACAATTTCTCCTATGGCGCTGCAATATGAAGCACCAAAAGACTGTACTAAATAGGTCACCAAACCTATGTAACAATGAAATGTAAAAAAAAAAGGTACAATCTCACTTTGCGCTCCAAATGTCCATAATTCCAATAGTCCTCACAGTAGGGTCAAATGGTATTTATCCAATGTTAATATCATAGAGAAAAGAAAACCCAAAAAAACATTGTGTAGTGTAATACTGTAAAACAAATTTGATTCATTCCAGTGTACGTAAAAGATGGTTGCGCAAATAGTCCCACCAGGTTTCCAGAATACACTTTCCTTTAAGTAGACATCCGAAATGGTGATAGGCATAAGCACCAACGGATTCTTACATGTATGCTTACTTGTAACAAGGGGATAGGAAGCATATAAAGGTTTCTATGAGCTTCTAATAGATCTTCTCTGAATATGAATAAGGACCGATGTCTCTCATAACATATATGAAGCCAAAAACAGGGACCGTATTAGGAACCACAGCTCATTTATTTAGAATAGTAAAATTTCATAAAAATGGGGGGGAAAACAACCATACCATGCAGATGAAATATTGGAATCCACTGACGCATATAACCCGGAGGTCAATATGCCGTGGATTCACACACATGGATTTAGGTGATCAATCCCGTTAACCACACTGTATCAACGCGTTTCAATGCTCTGCGGCGTCTTTATCAAGATTACAACTGTGTGAATAACTACGAATAAAGAAAGGCATACATAATGTCAATCCAAAAACACTACCATGATCATAAAACAACTTCATTAATATAAATAATGACATACCACTGATGTAGAGAATCTGTTCCTGGTCCGCAGAATGGGGTCCAAAAACCCCACAATGCACTTGTGCCATATTTAAATAGCATGTGTTACCAAATGGACAAAATTGAGAAACCAATCAAATGTTCCCATCATGCATTGTTTCACATCTCCTACACCTATTACAAGTTTGCTATCGCTAACATCATCCAAAATTGGAGCCCTCAGCACTGCCGCATCCTGTGATCATGACGCAGTTTGCATCATCAGCGTCCCACATGATGCAACGGCGCTGTGTTTGGCTGCATTCCCTTTGTATCATCGTGATCACGTGACCATGACGCGGTGAACGTCACCTGTGCCGGATCACATGAGTGAAAACACGGTGACGCTGGGTTGCACCACTTGGGGGAAGTGAATAATTGTGATCATATGACAATGACGCACTCTATGTTATGAGTGCGTCCAGCTCAGAACAACATTGTGCCGCTGTAAACGTCACCTGCACCGCGTCACGTGGGTGCGAGCTTGATGGCACTGTGTTACACCACCAGGTTAGAATGAATTGTTATGGTCACTTGACCCTGATGCAGTCTGGATAATAAGTATACAAAACAAAACCTGCAGTGTGCAGACATAAAACGACAGCTCTGCATGTATAGGGAAAAAAACTGTACTATGTATGTCCTTGCATTAACATGATCAACCCTACATGAAGCAAATGGTATATTCCTTCATGATGATATAAGAGATAATAATACTCATTAATAAATAGTACCTAACTGAAACAAAATCTTCGCTTTAGCCGTAGGGAGGATGATTAAAATGATACGATACCCTCAGACATAAATCAAGCCTCGGATTAAATACATATCAATAATCACAAAAAAAGAACTATATTAACATATATAAAATTCATGAAAACCATCTAATTTCAAAATCATGATTAAGAGCATGTGGTTTTAAGGTGTTGAAATCATAAATATTTTTCATTTCCGCCTTTGCTAATCTAGTGTCCCTATCTCTAGTCTTCCAGTTATTCTTTACCCACAGAAACTTTTTTAAACCCTTGATGGACTTCTCATGTTTTTCTTTAAAATGTAGTGAGAACGGATGGCTCTCATTGCCTTTGATAATGTTATGAACATGTTCAGCCCTAATGTTAACCTTTCTCTTTGTTTTGCGTATGTACAATAAATTGCGCGTACACACAATGCCGTATATCACATAATCAGTGTGACAGGTAATAAAATCATCTATTCTGATCTTCTTTTGTTCCCAAACGAATTGTGTAATTTTTGACTCAGTACTTGGGCAGGATTTGCACATCTTACACACTCCACAACGGTAGAAACCTTTATACCTTGGAAGGATCTGTGTTCGATCCATGTGGAAAACACTGGACACTAAGCTATTTTTGATGTTGGGTGCCCTTTTATATGTAAATTTGGGTCTTTGTGGTAGAACTTTACCCAAAATCTCATCTTTTTACAAAATGTTCAAATTTTTTCTGACAATACCTTCTTGTGTATGGAAGGAGACTTGAAAATTAGTGCTATTTGCAGTTTTCTTGTCTTTACATAGAATTTGACGGCAGATAAGAACCACTTGGCCCATCTAGTCTGCCCCTTTCTCCTTCAATAATGTAGTTCTATCTGCCAATTCAACTTCCTCAGACACTTTTTTAAGATTAGACATGACATATACCCTTTTTCAGCAAAATTATAAATCATTAGTGCAGCTTGTTCATTATACTTTTCCTTACTGGAACAATTTCTTCGTAATCTCAGTAATTGTCCTTAAGGCACATTGGTAAGCCAAAGTGGCAAATGATTGCTATCCGAGGGTATGTATGTGTTGTAATCAGTTGGTTTAACATAATTGCTGGTAACAAGCTTACCATCAATCACCTCGTTGTTGAGATCCAAAAAGGTGGATTCATCTTTTACTGGTAACGAAGTATAAGAAGATATTCAGAGTATTCTCATTAAGATATTGACAGAACTCTTGGAGATCAGATTCCTTTCCATACAAAAATAATATCATCGATATACCGCCACCATCGCACCAGGTTTGCGTCCCAGCCATGCCCTGTCCAGATGTGAGATTCCTCCCATCTGGACATGAACAAATTTGCGTAGCTGGGTGCAAAGCTGGTGCCCATTGCGGTACCGACAAGCTGTTTGTAAAAAGAACCATCGAAATTAAAATAATTGTTCTTGAGGATAAAGGAAATTCCATCAAGGATAAAATTAGTGAGTACAACATCCATTTAGGCCATCATTATGAGAAATAATTGTATACAAAAAAGATACATCAGCAGTGGCAAGGAGAAAATCCTTCTCCCACTGTAATTCTGAAAGATGATTTAGAATATCTACACTGCTCAAAAAAATAAAGGGAACACTAAAATAACACATCCTAGATCTGAATGAATGAAATATTCTTATTAAATACTTTATTCTTTACATAGTTGAATGTGCTGACAACAAAATCACACAAAAATGATCAATGGAAATCAAATTTATTAACCCATGGAGGTCTAGATTTGGAGTCACCCTCAAAATGAAGGTGGAAAAACACACTATAGGCTGATCTAACTTTGATGTAATGTCCTTAAAACAAGTCAAAATGAGGCTCAGTAGTGTGTGTGGCCTCCATGTGCCTGTATGACCTCCCTACAACCCACACAAGTGGCTCAGGTAGTGCAGCTCATCCAGGATGGCACATCAATGCGAGCTGTGGCAAGAAGGTTTGCTGTGTCTGTCAGCGTAGTGTCCAGAGCATGGAGGCGCTACCAGGAGACAGGCCAGTACATCAGGAGATGTGGAGGAGGCCGTAGGAGGGCAACAACCCTGCAGCAGGACCGCTACCTCCGCCTTTGTGCAAGGAAGAACAGGAGGAGCACTTCCAGAGCCCTGCAAAATGACCTCCAGCAAGCTACAAATGTGCATGTGTCTACTCAAACGACCAGAAACAGACTCCATGAGGGTGGTATGAGGGCCCGACATCCACAGGTGGGGGTTGTGCTTACAGCCCAACACCGTGCAGGACGTTTGGCATTTGCCAGAGAACACCAAGATTGGCAAATTCGCCACTGGCACCCTGTGCTCTTCACAGATGAAAGCAGGTTCTCACTGAGCACATGTGACAGACGTGACAGAGTCAGGAGACGCCAAGGAGAACGTTCTGCTGCCTGCAACATCCTCCAGCATGACCAGTTTGGCAGTGGGTCAATAATGGTGTGGCATTTCTTTGGGGGGCCGCACAGCCCTCCATGTGCTCGCCAGAGGTAGCCTGACTGCCATTAGGTACCGAGATGAGATCCTCAGACCCCTTGTGAGACCATATGCTGGTGCGGTTGGCCCTGGGTTCCTCCTAATGCAAGACAATGCTAGACCTCATGTGGCTGGAGTGTGTCAGCAGTTCCTGCAAGACGAAGGCATTGATGCTATGGACTGGCCCGCCAGTTCCCCAGACCTGAATCCAATTGAGCACATCTGTGACATCATGTCTCGCTCCATCCACCAATGCCACGTTGCACCACAGACTGTCCAGGAGTTGGCGGGTGCTTTAGTCCAGGTCTGGGAGGAGATCCCTCAGGAGACCATCCACCACCTCATCAGGAGCATGCCCTGGCGTTGTAGGGAGGTCATACAGGCACGAGGAGGCCACAGACACTATTGAGCCTCATTTTTACTTGTTTTAAGGACATTACATCAAAGTTGGATCAGCCTGTAGTGTGTTTTTCCACTTTAATTTTGAGGATGACTCCAAATCCAGACCTCCATGGGTGAATAAATTTGATTTCCATTGATAATTTTTGTGTGATTTTGTTGTCAGCACATTCAACTATGTAAAGAACAAAGTATTTAATAAGAATATTTCATTCATTCAGATCTAGGATGTGTTATTTTAGTGTTCCCTTTATTTTTTTGAGCAGTGTGTAATGTCTTTTAAATTAGACTTTTCCTTAAACACAAACAGCTGTAGCTGGAAATCTATATCTGCAGACAAATTCAAAGTGATTGAGTTGGTACCTGCCACAATGGGCCTACCGGGGGAAAGGTTGTTAATACATTTGTGGATTTTAGGAAGGAGATATAACACTGGTATAGAAAAATTCTCATTGATTAGATATTGTGAAACATCTTATCGCTCCTAAATCAACATATTGACTAATTAGATTTTCATATGCTTTAAAAATGCTTGTAGATGGATTAACTTTTAAGTTTGACATAAATTACTCCATCATTAAGTTGGCGAAGACCCTCTTTTATATAAGACTCTTTATCAAAAATAATCCCCCTCTTGTCTGTTTGTTTAATGATTAGGTGGAAATGAAAAATATTTATGACTTCAACACCTTAAAACCACGTGGTCATAATCATGTTTTTGAAATCAGATGGTTTTTATGAATTTTATATATGTAAGTTCGTAACATTATCAAAGGCAATGAGAACCATCCGTTCTCACTACGTTTAAAAAAAAAAAAAAAAGAACATGAGAAGTCCATCAAGGGTTTAAAATGTTTGTGTTATTTCATGGGTAAAGAATAACTGGATGACTAGAGATGGGGACACTAGATTAGCAAAGGCGGAAATGAAAAATATGATTTCAACACCTTAAAACCACGTGGTCTTAATCATGATTTTGAAATCAGATGGTTTTTATGAATTTTATAGATGTTAATATAGTTCTCTTTTTGTGCTTATTGATATGTAGTTAATCCGAGGTTTGATTTATGTCTGAGGGTATTGTATCATTTTAATGATCCTTCCTATGGCTAAAGGGAAGATTTTGTTTCATTTAGGTACTATTTGTTAATTTGAGTATTATCTATTATATCATCATGAAGGAATATACCATTTGTTTCATGTAGGGTTGATCATGTTAATGCAAGGATATACATAGTACAGTTTTTTCCCTATACATGCAGAGCTGTTATTTTATGTCTGCACACTGCAGGTTTTGTTTTGTATACTTATTATCCAGACTGCATCAGGGTCACGTGACCATAACAATTCATTCTACCCGGGTGGTGTAACACAGCGCCATCAAGCCCGCACCCACGTGACGCGGTGCAGGTGACGTTTACAGCGTCACAATGTTGTTCTGAGCTGGGCGCACTCATAACATAGAGTGCGTCATTGTCATATGATCACAATTATTAATTTCCCCCAAGTGGTGCAACCCAGCGTCGCCGTGTTTTCACTCATGTGATCCGGCGCAGGTGACGTTCACCGCATCATGGTCACGTGATCACGATGATACAAAGGAAATGCGGCCAAACAAAGCGCCGTTGCATCATGTGGGACGCTGATGATACAAATTGCGTCATGATCACAGGATGCGGCAGTGCTGAGGGCTCCAATTTTGGATGATGTTAGAGATAGCAAACTTGTATTGTATTTAAATATGGCACAAGTGCATTGTGGGGTTTGTTCCCCATTCAGCTGACCAGGAACAGCTTCTCCACATCAGTGGTATGTCATTATTTATATTAATGAAGTTGTTTTATGATCATGGAAGTGTTTTTGGATTGACATTATGTATGCTTTTCTTTATTCGTAGTTATTCACACTGTTGTAATCTTGATAAAGACGCTGCAGACCATTGAAACGCGTTGATACAGTGTGTTTAATGGGGTTGATCACCTAAATCCATGTGTGTGAACCCACTGCATATTGACTGGGTTATATTTGTCAGTGGATTCGAATATTTCATCTGCATGGTACATTTGTTTTCCCATCATTTTTATGAAATTTTACTATTCTAAATAAATGAGCTGTGGTTCCTAATACGGTCCCTGTTTTTGGCTTTATATATGTTATGAGAGACATCGGTCTTTATAGTCAGAGAAGATCTATTAGAAGCTCAAAGAAACCTTTATATGCTTCATATCCCCTTGTTACAAGTAAGCATACATGTAAGAATCCGTTGGTGCTTATGCCTATCACCATTTCGGGTGTCTACTTAAAGGAAAGTATATTCTGGAAACCTGCTGGGACTATTTGCACAACCATCTTTTCCGTACACCAGGAGGAATCAAATTTGTTTTACAGTATTACACTATGCAATGCTTTTTTGTGTTTTCTTTTCTCTGATATTAACATTGGTTTAAATACTACTTGATCCTACCGCGAGGACTACTGGAATTCTGAACATTTGGAGCGCAAAGTGAAATTGTACCTTTTTTTTTTACATTAGTGGACTCTACACACTTGTCGACACGCCGATGAGCTGCCCGACAGCCGGCGGGCGACCCGGCGGCGGGGGGGGGGTAGGTGACGGGGGAGTGAAGTTTCTTAGCACTGCATGCTAACATGGACGAGATTGTCCATATTGACCTGCATGCATAAGCGACCCGGCGCCAATGATGGACTAGCGCAGGGCCGCACATCGTTCATCGTTGGTGCTTCCACAACGAACTATATGAACGAGGTCTCGTTCATTAATGAACGAGAACGTTCATATCGTTCAGTGTTATCTTCCAGTGTGTAGGGGCCCATAAGATACATTCTTCCTAGCATGTCAGATGTCTAAAGATACCCGAGTTGTATAATAAAAAGGAAAATGCATTTTTATTGTGTGTGTAGGTAGGTGTAGTCTCTAAACTGTTTTATGTCCTGGTTTACATCTCATACTTTTCACCTCTCAGTCTTTTAGATCAAAATCCCTGTACATAATTCTTTCTAATATCCCTTTCAGACCGCTAGCAATAACCAGAGTTATTGCACATAAATGCACAGCAACACGGGTTGTGGCGTAGTCTGAAAGGTCCAGTTAAACTAACTCGGTTCGGGTAGCGAGCAGGGTTGTTCAACATGGCTCGTGGTGCAGTGTGACCGGTAAGCCGGGTCGGTGCAGCCTGGCACCTGTTCACATAATAGGAAAAAGGCGGCACTTGGAGAGCATTTAATTTCCAAGTGCCGCCTTCACACACATCGGTGGTGACGTCTCAAACCTGGCAATAAGCCAGGTGGGCTGCCAGCCTGAAAGGGGTCTCAGCCGGTTTGCACCCGGGAAGGACCCGTGTACAAATCCTGTGTGCGACCTGGCTATAGCAGTCTGAAAGGGAATACATACGATATACCGACAGCCGGTATATTAACCACATACTGTCTGTCTGGTCATATTTGTGTGGAAATACTGATAGGTAAAAATAAACTGACAAACTGACTGCATGGTTCCTATCTTTATAATGGCTCCTACGCTGTCTATTAGTGTATTTTAGTTGGCGATTGCAGGCGGGCCTACACATAATCTGCAAATCAGGAATATTACTTGAACAATTGAATACATGCAAAATAAATACTTTACTATTTTAATACATTTTTCAGGACTTCTATGAATAGCATTATGAAATGTATAGTTCACAGTGGTTAGATTTCTGATCACAGCTCTGAGGTCATGAAATCAAATTCAATCAGGACCTTATCTGTTCGGTGTTGTGTATGTTCTCCCTGTGTTTGTCTGGGTTTCCTCCTGGTGCTCCGTTTCCTCTAATAACCTAAAAATATAATGGTAGCTTAATGTGCGTTGGGGAATATAGACTGTAAGCTCCACTCTGACAGGGAGTAATGTGAATGGCTAAATGTTCTCTGTAAAGCGCGAAGTAATATAAGTGCAATGTATAAATATGTAATAGTAAAATACAGAACTGTTGAGTGAAATATATTAGATATTTGAATTGAAGAGGTGTCTGTGATCTTGATTTTTCACTCTAAGGCAAGCACTTCCAACCTTGGTCCTCAAGGCACTCTAACAGTGCAGGTGTTAGTGATGTCCAGGCTTCAGCACAGATGGTTAAATCAAAATACAGTAACTTAGGTACTAATTAAGTCACCTGTGCTGAAGTACGGATATCGCTTAAACCTGGACTGTTAGTGTGCCTTGAGGACCGAAATTGGGAATGCCTGGTCTAAGGGTTTTGGCTACTGATCCTGCATTGCCCATCAGAGCATGCCCAGTATTGCTAATAAGTTTCCTCCCATGCAGTTAGCCTTTGGTTCTTAGCTATGTCAGTGGTTTAGATCAGTGGTTCCAAAACGCGGTCCTCAAGGCACCCCAACGGTCCTGGTTTTAAATGTGTCCATGCTGAGCCACAGGAGACTTAATTAGCACCCTAGTCAATTTGATTTAACCATCTGTGCTGAGCCATGGATATACCTAAAACCTGGACTATTGGGGAGCCTTGAGGACCACATTTTGGAACCTCTGGTTTAGATCAGTCTCCAACCGGTGTGGTTCGTAGGGTTGACCACACTTAGGTTGACAGTGTCTAGGTCGACCACTATTGGTCGACACTGACTAAGTAGACACCCAAAATAGGCCGACATGAGCATGATCGACATGAGGTTTTTTTTTCTCTGACGTCCTAGTGGATGCTGGGAACTCCGTAAGGACCATGGGGAATAGCGGCTCCGCAGGAGACTGGGCACAAAAGTAAAAGCTTTAGGACTACCTGGTGTGCACTGGCTCCTCCCCCTATGACCCTCCTCCAAGCCTCAGTTAGATTTTTGTGCCCGGCCGAGAAGGGTGCACACTAAGGGGCTCTCCTGAGCTTCTTAGTGAAAGTTTAGTTTTAGGTTTTTTATTTTCAGTGAGACCTGCTGGCAACAGGCTCACTGCATCGAGGGACTAAGGGGAGAAGAAGCGAACTCACCTGCGTGCAGAGTGGATTGGGCTTCTTAGGCTACTGGACACCATTAGCTCCAGAGGGACCGAACACAGGCCCAGCCTCGGAGCTCGGTCCCGGAGCCGCGCCGCCGGCCCCCTTACAGAGCCAGAAGCAAGAAAAGGTCCGGAAAAATCGGCGGCAGAAGACATCCGTCTTCAACAAGGTAGCGCACAGCACTGCAGCTGTGCGCCATTGTTACTCAGGCACACTTCACACTCCGGTCACTGAGGGTGCAGGGCGCTAGGGGGGGGCGCCCTGAGCAGCAATGTAAAACACCTTGGCTGGCATAAATACACCACATATAACCCCCAGGGCTATATGGGTGTATTTTAACCCCTGCCAGAACTCACCTAAAAAGCGGGAGAAAAGGCCGCCGAGAAGGGGGCGGAACCTATCTCCTCAGCACACTGGCGCCATTTTCCATCACAGCTCCGCTGGAAGGACGTCTCCCTGACTCTCCCCTGCAGTCCTGCACTACAGAAAAGGGTAAAAAAAGAGAGGGGGGCACTAATTTGGCGCAGTTTTATACTAACAGCAGCTATAAAGGGAAAAGCACATTTTATAGTGGTATTCCTGTATATATATAGCGCTCTGGTGTGTGCTGGCATACTCTCCCTCTGTCTCCCCAAAGGGCTAGTGGGGTCCTGTCCTCTATCAGAGCATTCCCTGTGTGTGTGCGGTGTGTCGGTACGATTGTGTCGACATGTTTGAGGAGGAAAATGAGATGGAGGCGGAGCAATTGCCTATTATACAGTTGTCACCCCCTAGGGAGTCGACACCTGAGTGGATGAGCTTGTGGAAGGAATTGCGTGACAGTGTCAGCTCCTTACGACAGACAGTTGACGACATGAGACAGCCGGCTACTCAGCTTGTGCCTGTCCTGGGGTCTCAAACGCCATCAGTGGCTTTAAAACGCCCGTTACCTCAAATGGCAGACACAGACACGGATACTGACTCCAGTGTCGATGATGAGGAGACAAACGTGACTTCCACTAGGGCCACATGTACCATGATTGAAGCAATAAAAAATGTATTGCATATATCTGATAATACAAGTACCACTAAAAAGGGTATTATGTTTGGTGAGAAAAAACTGCCTGTAGTTTTTCCTGTATCCGAGGAATTAAATGAAGTGTGTGATGAGGCGTGGGTTTCCCCCGATAAAAAACTGATAATTCCTAAAAGGTTATTGGCATCGTACCCTTTCCCGCCAGAGGATAGGGCACGTTGGGAAACACCCCCTAGGGTGGATAAAGCGCTCACACGCTTGTCTAAACAGGTAGCACTACCCTCTCCTGATACGTCCGCCCTAAAGGAACCTGCCGATAGAAAGCTGGAGAATATCCTAAAATGTATATACTCTCACACGGGTGTTATACTGCGACCAGCAACCGCCTCAGCCTGGATGTGCAGTGCGGGCCTGGCGTGGTCGGATTCCCTGACTGAAAATATTGATACCCTAGATAGGGACAGTATATTACTGACTATAGAGCATTTGAAGGATGCATTTCTATATATGCGTGATGCACAGAGGGATATTTGCCGACTGGCATCAAGAGTTAGCGCGCTGTCCATTTCTGCAAGAAGAGGTTTATGGACGCGGCAGTGGTCAGGTGATGCGGATTCTAAAAGGCACATGGAAGTATTGCCTTATAAGGGGGAGGAGTTATTTGGGGTAGGTCTATCAGACCTGGTAGCCACGGCAACTGCTGGAAAATCCACATTTTTACCCCAGGTAGCTTCTCAACCTAAGAAGACGCCATATTATCAGGCGCAGTCCTTTCGGCCCTATAAGGGCAAGTGGGCAAAAGGCGCCTCATTTCTGCCCCGTGGCAGAGGGAGAGGAAAAAGGCTGCAACAAACAGCCAGTTCCCAGGAACAAAAGCCCTCTCCCGCCTCCGCAAAGTCCTCAGCATGACGCTGGGGCTTTACAAGCGGACTCAGGCACGGTGGGGGCCCGTCTCAAGAAGTTCAGTGCGCAGTGGGCCCACTCGCAAGTGGACCCCTGGATCCTTCAGGTGGAATCTCAGGGGTACAAATTGGAATTCGAGTCGTCTCCCCCTCGCCGTTTTCTAAAGTCTGCTTTACCGACGTCTCCCTCAGACAGGGAGGCAGTATTGGAAGCCATTCACAAGCTGTATTCCCAGCAGGTGATAATCAAGGTACCCCTCCTACAACAGGGAAAGGGGTACTATTCCACACTATTTGTGGTACCGAAGCCGGATGGCTCGGTGAGACCAATTTTAAACCTAAAATCCTTGAACACTTACATACAAAGGTTCAAATTCAAGATGGAGTCACTCAGAGCAGTGATTGCAAACCTGGAAGAAGGGGACTATATGGTGTCTCTGGACATCAAAGATGCTTACCTACATGTCCCAATTTACCCTTCTCACCAAGGGTACCTCAGGTTTGTGGTACAGAACTGTCACTATCAGTTTCAGACGCTGCCGTTTGGATTGTCCACGGCACCCCGGGTCTTTACCAAGGTAATGGCCGAAATGATGATACTCCTTCGAAGGAAGGGAGTGTTAGTTATCCCTTACTTGGACGATCTCCTGATAAGGGCAAGATCCAGGGAACAGTTGGAAGTCGGAGTAGCACTATCTCAGATAGTGCTGCGCCAGCACGGTTGGATTCTCAATATTCCAAAATCGCAGCTGATCCCGACGACACGACTTCTATTCCTAGGGATGATCCTGGACACAGTCCAGAAAAAGGTGTTTCTCCCGGAGGAGAAAGCCAGGGAGTTATCCGAACTAGTCAGAAATCTCCTAAAGCCAGGCCAAGTCTCAGTGCATCAATGCACAAGGGTCCTGGGAAAGATGGTGGCTTCTTACGAAGCAATCCCATTCGGCAGATTCCACGCAAGAACCTTCCAGTGGGATCTGCTAGACAAATGGTCCGGGTCGCATCTTCAGATGCATCAGCGGATAATCTTGTCACCAAGGACAAGGGTGTCTCTCCTGTGGTGGTTACAGAGTGCTCATCTTCTAGAGGGCCGCAGATTCGGCATTCAGGACTGGGTCCTGGTGACCACGGATGCCAGCCTGAGAGGCTGGGGAGCAGTCACACAGGGAAGAAATTTCCAGGGCTTGTGGTCAAGCCTGGAGACATCACTTCACATAAATATCCTGGAGCTAAGGGCCATCTACAATGCTCTAAGCCTAGCAAGACCTCTGCTTCAAGGTCAGCCGGTGCTGATCCAGTCGGACAACATCACGGCAGTCGCCCACGTAAACAGACAGGGCGGCACAAGAAGCAGGAGGGCAATGACCGAAGTTGCAAGGATTCTTCGCTGGGCGGAAAATCATGTGATAGCACTGTCAGCAGTGTTCATTCCGGGAGTGGACAACTGGGAAGCAGACTTCCTCAGCAGACACGACCTCCACCCGGGGGAGTGGGGACTTCACCCAGAAGTCTTCCACATGATTGTGAACCGTTGGGAAAAACCAAAGGTGGACATGATGGCGTCCCGCCTCAACAAAAAACTAGACAGGTATTGCGCCAGGTCAAGGGACCCTCGGGCAATAGCTGTGGACGCTCTGGTAACACCGTGGGTGTACCAGTCAGTGTATGTGTTCCCTCCTCTGCCTCTCATACCCAAGGTACTGAGAATCATAAGAAGGAGAGGAGTAAGGACTATACTCGTGGCTCCGGATTGGCCAAGAAGGACTTGGTACCCGGAACTTCAAGAGATGCTCACAGAGGACCCGTGGCCTCTACCTCTAAGAAAGGACCTGCTCCAGCAGGGACCCTGTCTGTTCCAAGACTTACCGCGGCTGCGTTTGATGGCATGGCGGTTGAACGCCGGATCCTGAAGGAAAAAGGCATTCCGGATGAAGTCATCCCTACCCTGATCAAAGCCAGGAAGGATGTAACCGTACAACATTATCACCGTACTTGGCGTAAATATGTTGCGTGGTGCGAGGCCAGGAAGGCCCCTACAGAGGAATTTCAACTGGGTCGTTTCCTGCATTTCCTGCAAACAGGACTGTCTATGGGCCTAAAATTAGGGTCCATTAAGGTTCAAATTTCGGCCCTGTCGATTTTCTTCCAAAAAGAACTGGCTTCAGTTCCTGAAGTTCAGACGTTTGTCAAGGGGGTACTGCATATACAGCCTCCTTTTGTGCCTCCAGTGGCACCTTGGGATCTCAATGTAATTTTGGGGTTCCTAAAATCACTTTGGTTTGAACCACTCTCCACTGTGGACTTAAAATATCTCACATGGAAAGTGGTAATGCTGTTAGCCCTGGCTTCAGCCAGGCGTGTCTCAGAATTGGCGGCTTTATCCTATTAAAGCCCTTACCTAATTTTTCATACGGACAGGGCAGAATTGAGGACTCGTCCTCAATTTCTCCCTAAGGTGGTTTCAGCGTTTCACTTGAACCAGCCTATTGTGGTACCTGCGGCTACTAGGGACTTGGAGGACTCCCAAGTTGCTGGACGTAGTCAGGGCCCTGAAAATATATGTTTCCAGGACGGCTGGAGTCAGAAAATCTGACTCGCTGTTTATCCTGTATGCACCCAACAAGCTGGGTGCTCCTGCTTCTAAGCAGACTATTGCTCGTTGGATTTGTAGTACAATTCAGCTTGCACATTCTGTGGCAGGCCTGCCACAGCCAAAATCTGTAAAAGCCCATTCCACAAGGAAGGGGCTCATCTTGGGCGGCTGCCCGAGGGGTCTCGGCTTTACAACTTTGCCGAGCAGCTACTTCGTCAGGGGCAAACACGTTTGCTAAATTCTACAAATTTGATACCCTGGCTGAGGAGGACCTGGAGTTCTCTCATTCGGTGCTGCAGAGTCATCCGCACTCTCCCGCCCGTTTGGGAGCTTTGGTATAATCCCCATGGTCCTTACGGAGTTCCCAGCATCCACTAGGACGTCAGAGAAAATAAGAATTTACTTACCGATAATTCTATTTCTCGTAGTCCGTAGTGGATGCTGGGCGCCCATCCCAAGTGCGGATTGTCTGCAATACTTGTACATAGTTATTGTTACAAAAATCGGGTTATTATTGTTGTGAGCCATCTTTTCAGAGGCTCCTCTGTTATCATGCTGTTAACTGGGTTCAGATCACAGGTTGTACGGTGTGATTGGTGTGGCTGGTATGAGTCTTACCCGGGATTCAAAATCCTTCCTTATTGTGTACGCTCGTCCGGGCACAGTATCCTAACTGAGGCTTGGAGGAGGGTCATAGGGGGAGGAGCCAGTGCACACCAGGTAGTCCTAAAGCTTTTACTTTTGTGCCCAGTCTCCTGCGGAGCCGCTGTTCCCCATGGTCCTTACGGAGTTCCCAGCATCCACTACGGACTACGAGAAATAGAATTATCGGTAAGTAAATTCTTATTTTTTTTTTGGTGTCATTTTCTTTGTAGAGTGAGCGGGACCCTTAATTGGTGCACTGTGTCCCCTTGCATGGCTCGTGATCGCTCGCCATGCTTTGGGCACAGTGCCTCGCTTCGCTAACACTGCGTTCGGCACTGGTTACCGTTCCCAATCGTAGTCCACGTGGATCGTGAAGTATGAAAGTTTTTTTTTTTAAATGGAAAAAATTGTGAAAAACTCACGTTGACCTTTTGTTATGTCGACATAGAAACCATGTCGACCGAATGACTGTCGACCTAAGTGTGGTCGACCTAGAGACTGTATACCATCTCCAAATGCACCTACTGAGTGACAGTAAGTCATAGAATGCATAGTTCATAAAGTAGCTGGTGTTTGTGTTAGCTGGCTATAAGGTAGACATGATTTCTCTGTTTGCTGTAAACTGTTACTTGTGAAGAACTTGATTATGAAGTGGATTCTTTTTTTATAGAGACTATTAGGTTACTCATTGTAGTTTTAAAGGAGAACATTACTTTTATATTTGACTTAGATGCCGCCCTCCCTCCCTCCCTTTACAACCATGAGGATTCCATGCCTGGGGCTTGTGCTGTTCAGAAATTATTCACCCATTTAAGTATCTGTAATACTAACTTTCCTATGCAGCTGGTAAAAGTTTGAAAGTCATAGAATTGTCTATGCGATGGAGTTTATAAGACTGCTACAGCGGCCATCCAGCCCAACACATTGTGGACTGTCAATTGACCGGCCTTGGCACCAAATAGTTAAGATTTCTCTCCCAGTAGCCCAGGCTCTCTCTCCCTTATACTCCGCCCCAGTCACAAACAGACCGTTTTAGTTTGGTGCCAGAGCAGGCACTGACTTGGGGCGGAGGGGGGGATGCTTTATAGTAGCTCCTTATTTGATTTTTCTTTTTCTTTTTTCTTTACGTGGGCAGTGAAAGGCAATTCTATAGGACACCCTCACTGCCGCTTTGCCGAGCCAGTGGCCACAGCACTAATGAATGAGTCAGAGACTTAGTCTGGAGTTTCTCAGCAGACGGGATACTTCCCGCCGCTGGAAGCATAGGGGGACAGGTAAGGCAAGGTGAAGGAGACCACTGACTGTTTTGGCAGTGGGGGCTCCGGTCGTCACCACACCCCCACTACCCCCACTAGACCACCAGGTCAGCTCCATGGTAACAGGACGCGGCTGAAACTGACCACTAGGTCCAAAGTCGTGGCGGCCATTTACCTCGAGGTCCAGGCCAGACTAGGGAGACAGGCTCCTACCGTTTGCCATTATCCCACTCCTGGGCGCGCTTACTCTCATCAGACCGCCTGCGACAGGGTTACTCCTCTTTCCCCTCCTACAGAGAGACGATGGGCAGTCATTTTACAGACTTGCCTGCCTGAACACATCTCCGGAGAGTAGCTTGAGCTCCTGGTTTCCCTGTATATCTTACTCCCAGCGGTCAAATTAGATACGATTAGCTGTTTATTTAATGTCTTAGGTGAATAATTGCTGCTGTTACTTTTCACACTGGAGTGAACACCACTTTTTCGATTGGCATTCACCATTATATGATAAACTCTGTATAGCCCTACTTACTCAGTGGCGTATCTATAATGGGTGCGATACACACGGGCCCTTGAGTCCAGAAGGGGCCCACACTGCACCCATTTCTCCTATACTTACCTTTCCGGCGTCAATCAGTGACTGTGTGTGGGCCCCCTCCTCTCCCGTAGCCGTCACCGCCGCTGCTAGGGCACTGGAGACTCTGGCACAGTGCCAGAGTCTACAGCATATGCGCAGGACAGCGGAAAAATGGCGCGGCTGCCATTTTTTCGGAGTCCTGCGCATGCGTTGTAGACTCTGGCACTGTGCCAGAGTCTCAGTGCTGAGAACGCTAACAGTGGCGGTGACGGCTACAGGAGAGGAGGGGGCCCACACACGGAGTCTGCACACGGGTCCCCTTCTCTCTAGAAATGCCTCTGTACTTACTTATCTATTTGTGGTGCTTTACCATTCATCGCACAGCACCGTAAACACTGCTGTTATATATCCTTTGTGTGTGGGGACATCCTTGGATTGCATCTTAATGTCTTCTAAGACTAAAGCACCCAGGGAGGTGGGCGCTCCTTTGTTACGTAGCTGTAGAACCTTTGCCGAAGTGCCTCCTATGCAGGGTCCGGTTCCTTCGGTCACTACTTCCAGTCAGGTACCAGCATGGGCTTCCATGTTTTCACAGGTAATGTTCAAGTTAGCTAACCAGCTTGCAGCTCCCAGGCCAACTCCCCCTGATACTCCATAGGTGTAGCCCAGGTTATCTGCTCAGGGCGATACGCAGCCATCTGCCAGCGAAATACTGTGGGCGCAGTCCTTCACTAAGTCAGTACAGGGGTTGGCACAGGTGTCGGCATCTTTCCAGCAGATGCTGGAAAGAGATTGGGCATCACAGACCTCCCAGGTCAAGACAGCTCTATGCCCTTGTCTGTTGCATGTTTCTTCGGAACATGAGGCTAATATCTCCATTACCTCAGATATCAAGACCTCCTCTGTACCAGAAGAATCTCTATCACAGAGCGCTATAGGGGCACTGATAAGGGCAGTTAAATCTGCAGTTTTGATCGAGTATTCTGAGCAGAACCCGAAGTCCAAAACCCCAGTATTTAAGTGTTAGAAGGATGTGACAGCTGAGTTCCCTCCTTCTGTGCAGTTTGAGGACCTTCTTGCAGAGGCATGTGTTCACCCTATTAGGTGCTTCCAGGTATATAAGAGCATTGGTTCCTTTTATCAGTTACCAGCTGCGGATCAGGAAAAGTGGGTGTCCCCTCCTCCAGTTGATGCTCACTTTGACCGACTGGTTAGATCTACTAGCCTTCCTTTTCTGAACACTGCTTCCCTTAAGGATCCAGTGGTTAGGACACTGGAGAACTTCCTGAAGGTGATCTCTTCTAATGCAGGTGCTTTTGAACGCCCAGCCCTCTCCTCCGCTTGGCTAAGCCCATCGGCTGCTGGGCAGATGCTGTAGAGGACGGCCTCAGTTCTGGTACCCACAGAAAAGAGTTATTGTATCTTGTTGGGAAAATTAGGGAGTCTGTTCCCTATCTTGATTGAGCAGCTATTGACACAGGAGTCTTGACCTCTTATGTGTCGGCATCTGCTGTGGTGGCAATGAGAGCACTTTGGCTGCATTCCAGGTGTGCTGACACAGATTCTAATAAGGCTCTGGAGGCTCTTTTGTTTTCAGGGGAGATTCTCTTTGGTCCAGAGTTAGACAAGATAGTGGCTACCATTGCTGTGTCCAAAACGGCTTTCCTCCCTACTGTGGCAGCTCCCAGGTCGAGAATGGTATATTTTTTGCTGCTTTCATCTGCAAGGAAGGGCCGGTAGTCATTCTTTTTCTAGATTCCATGGTTCCTCCTCAAAAGACTCCAAGTCCCGTGTTAAGCAGCCCTGATCTACCAGCTGATAAGCCTACAGCATGACAGGGCTGCCCCCGCCTACAAACCCCCAGCGTGGGAGGCCAGCCTCTGCTTTTTCTCTGGATGGTGACCACGACGGATGCCCTAACCTTTTAGAAGCGTCCTCCAGTCCGGCATTTTTCAACCGGCTTTCCAGTAGATAACCCTTATCTGAGAGCCATGGGCTTCTATGCCAACCTCTTTCTGCTTCTGAAGCCAGACTGCTCATTCCCACCTGTCCTCAATCTGAAAACACTCAACATGTTCCTGCGAATCCCCAAATTATGCATGGAGTCTCTTCACTCCATCATTCTGGCTCTGGAACCGAGGAATTTCATGGCATCCTTAGATATCCAGGATGTCTATTTACATATTCCCATATGAGTCAGTCACCAGCACTTTCTCAGTTTCAGCATTGCCATTTGGACTTTCCACAGCTCCTCGTGTTTTCACGAAAGTCATGGCAGCCATGGCAGCCCACCTTCGACGCAGAGGTGTCCGAATCCTGCCTTATCTGGATGACTTTCTTTTCCTGGCCCAGTCTACTGATGATCTCGGGGATTACATCTGTCTGACTGTGGATCTTCTCCAGTCTCACGGGTCAATAGGCAATTGGCGAAAATCTACATTGACACCATCTCAGAATATGCTACATTTAGTGGCCTTATTGGATTTCAGGGTTCGACGAGTCTTGCTTCCCATGGACAAGCTTAAGGCCTTACGATCCAGAATGCGCACATTTTTTCATCACCGTCTGGTGTTGATCCACTCCAGCATGCAGAACCTGGGCTCTCTTTGGTCTCCTTCTTCTACATGGTGAAGTATGTCAAGTTTCACTCCGGTCCTCTTCAACTGGAAATTCTTGCACAGTGAAACAAGTCTCATCTGCACCTCAGGGTGCAAACAATCATTCTTTCTCTCTCTCTTTTTCTCTCTTTCTCTCTCAAGAGAGAGAGATACAGAGAGAGGTCCGTCACTTTCTCTTGTGGTGACTCCTCCGGTCCCACCTGAACAAGGCCACGGATCTTCTAGGCCTCTCCATTTATGCTCCACTGAGTCCTCCTCTGCGGCTGGTTCTTCTGTCTCAGGGTCATGCTTCCATCTGGGTCTGGGCCGTCTTGCTTTGTTAGGTGACTTTTGAGACATCTGTCCTGAAAGTGGAAGGGTTTTCAAGAAGGGTCATTCGTTCCATGCTTAATGGCCGGAAGCCTTGTTCGGACAGAAATTATCTGGTTTGGAGTACTTTGGCTTTCGACAAGAGGCTTGAACCCTAAATCCTCTGCCCATACAAACATTAAGTTCTATTCATTGAACACCTTTGCTTTTTCGGTTGCGACTGTTTGGAGAAGGGTTTTCAGCACAGCTCAGGAGCATCCCCTCCCTTAGGAGAACAACTTTGGAATGTCCCAGTATTATCATTGTCTCCCTTATAAAAGAAGAAAAGTTGATTTATGTTCATACCTGTTGAATCATATCTTCTAATGATCCATAGGAGACACAGGGCGCCCAATCTGACGCTCCTGTGTTGCAGGGTTTTTTTTTGCACTATTACCTGTTAGCCTGTTCACATCCACTCTTTGTTTGGACCTGAGTGCCAGTCTTCCTTCTCATTTTCTCTCCTTGCCTTGGGCTTGTTAATGTAACTGGCTGCCTGTGGCTGGGGGCAGGGTATAGAGGAGAGAGCGAGCCTTGGCTGCTGGGAGAGAAATCTTATCTGTTTGGTGCCCAGACTCCAACTCTCCAGGCTATACCCAGCATTAGAGTTGCGTATGGGAGATCAGAACTGACCATGCCAGCAGTCACATGACCGACACTGGCTTCCTGACAGTCAGAATCCCAGCACCTACCAGGTAAATATTTGAACTGTCTCCAAACCTATCCCTCCCTCCCCGCAGCCTAACACCCCCCACAGCCTAAACCTAACCTTCCCCGGCATACTTAGGTTCACAATGTTGAGAATCCGGCACCGGTCTTCTGACCGCCGACATTCCATATGTCGGGATGCCAACTACGTCCCCAATGTTATCCCTGTGTCCCCTATGATTTAAAGATAATAATTTAACAGGTAAGAACAGAAATCTCCTTTTCAGTTGGTACCAAGTTTTTATGTGATAAAACTACCATGTTGCATTTTTACGTTTTTGTGACACATTTTTGCGATATACCAGTACAATTTATTTAAAAAGTAGTGTAAAAACAGACTTCATTGTTAAGAGCCTGACATTTTCATTAATCTCATCTCTCAACACTTCACATATTTATTTGTCATGATTTGTTGCATGATGTTTGCCAATATACGCTTAACTGCCACTTCATGGCTTGACATACATTGGTTCAAGTTTCATGTCAAGGATAATATTTGTTTTTCCCTGCCAAAGTGAATATTTACTCTGTTTTCTGATTATGAAGAAAAAAAATTATATTCTTTCACTACATTTAACTAAAAACAAAAAATGAATATGCAAAATGTTATTTGGATTTAGCCAAGTACTAAATTCTATTTTTAAAATTGACTCTTTCTTTCTATTTGAAGGCAACTCATCACACATTTGAGAGTTTTTTCCAAGTTTTCAAATCCGCGAGCATTGTACATGGAGCCCAAGTTATACGAGCTCTATACACAGGTAATCATTGTGGTCACAAAGCCTGCTATCAATGTGTGCTAACTGACATTGTGCGTTTGAAAGAAAAGCAAATTGCTGTGCTGATTCAAAGTGTAGGATTTTATTATCCTTACTACTGTTTGTCTCAAAAGATATAACTAAGCAGTCCTCCTATAAACTTAATGACATTGGTACAGATTTGTTGCTGTCTTGTTTTCTGGTTTAACGACTTTGTACCATGTAACATATATAACCTTTTCACAGTTACTCATTTATTTAGTCTGAGTTAAAATTCTAAAGTATACAGCAAAGTCCATATGTATAGCCTATAATTATAATAAAAAGATGTATATTTAAATGTCGCTGAAGTCATTAAGACTAGATAATTATATAAATGCATGCAGGGGTGGATTGGGATAGAAAACCAGTCCGGGAAATCTATGGAAGCAGCCTAATGGGGGTGGTGTCACAATCTCTGCCACTCAACCAGCCTCACAGTTTTCCAGCATACCTTTAAATCCAATCTAATAGAAATTAGTACTTATACACTGGTCTGTTCCCTCAACGAGTTCCAACATCAAATTAATGACATACACATTTAATATAGACCATGCATTGCATTAATATCTTCCCACAGGAACCCCACATTACTAGCCTCCAAGTAACATAAATCACTCCCCAGATGATGATAATGCAAACATAATACAAACATTAGTCCCCACATAACATTCATATTCCCTTCACATTAGTCTTCATATAGCACCAGTCTGCACAACATTTTAACCGGTCTACACTAACCCCCACATAACATTAATTTCCCACAAACTAAAATAGTCCCAATATAATATTAATACCCCTCAGCACAGTTCGTTAAAAGAAGATTTTGGTACTTACCGATAAATCCATTTCTCTGAATCCACTCGGGGACTGTGGAGATCTTAGTCAGCTTGGGGTGTGAAGGTTGTAGACCGGAGGTAGCGCAATGTAAAATAAAAAACTATGCACAGCTGGCTCCTCCCCCTTCATTCACGCCCCCAAACCCTCCAGTTTGAAAAATTGACTGAGAGAAGAGGGAACATAAAAGATCAAGGCCATACGGGAGGAACCAACCTTACCAACACGTCAAATAGCAACCAAGTACTAATAACACAATAACCAAACTGTTTTAACTAAATTTAAAAGAACACGCAGGCTGACAGCACCAAAGTGGCCGTCCAGTGTCCCCGAGTTGATTCAGAGAAATGGATTTATCGGTAAGTACCAAAATCCTCTTCTCTTTCTTCATTGGAGATCTTAGACAGCTGGGGACGTCCCAAAGATACTCCCATAGGCGAGAGTGCTGTCCGAGACCTGAAGAACCAAACGTCCAAAATTTGCATCTCTAGCTGCAAATGTATCAAACTTGTAAAACCGAGTGAACGTGTGTGCCGATGACCTTGTTGCAGCTCTGCAAAGTTGGGTAGTGGAAGCTCCTCTAGCCGCAGCCCATGAAGCTCCCACTGATCTGGTGGCATGAGCACCTACCCGAAAAGGAACTTTCTTACTACAAGAAATATATGCCTGTTTTATGGTTAGACAAATCCATCTAGCCAAGGTCTGTTTGAAGCTGGTCAACCCTTCCTGGGTCCATCATATAATACAAACAAAGTATCAGACTTCCTGGTAGAAATCGTAGCCTCAACGTAGACCCGTAAGGCTCTGACCACATCCAAGGACACGTCCCCCTGTCAATCCTTTGAAGGCGTGGACTACAATCGGCTGGTTTATGTGAAATCTCGAAACCACCTTAGGTAAATACTCCGCTTTCGTATGGAGCTCCGCCCTGTCTTCATGAAAAACTAAAAAGGGGCTCTTACATGACAAGGCTCCTAACTCTGAGACTGTGCTTGTTGACGCTAAACCTAGGAGCAGGACTGCCTTCCAGCTCATATTTTAGATCCGCCCTTTCGAAAAGCTCAAACGGCCGATCTCAAAAATTCTAACACCAAATTTAGATCCCATG
Organism: Pseudophryne corroboree; assembly: GCF_028390025.1. Lineage (NCBI taxonomy): Eukaryota > Metazoa > Chordata > Amphibia > Anura > Myobatrachidae > Pseudophryne > Pseudophryne corroboree. Next base: position 570,870,674 of record NC_086449.1, on the reverse strand, counting down.
GGGCCGTTGGCGGACGAAAAGGTGGGTGTATTCTCAACACACCCTGCAAAAATGTCTGGACCTCCTGCAAGGCTGCCAGATGTTGCTGGAAAAGGATCGATAGGGCCGAGACCTGTACCTTTTAAGGATGCCAATCTCAAACCCCCTTCCAAACCATTTTGGAGAAACCTCAACAGTCTAGTAAGGCGGCACTCTCTAGGGTTCCAACCCCTAGGCTGGCACCAGTCCATGTACTTCTTCCATATTCTATAGTAATGTGCTGCAGTGACCGGCTTCCTTGCAGCCAACATAGTAGGAATAGCCGATTTTGGGATACCTCTGTCTCTTAGTATCCTGGTCTCAAGAACCACGCTGTCAAACGTAGGTGGTTCAGGTATGGGTGAAGGATTGGGCCTTGTGACTACAGGTCCTCCCTCTGCGCTAGTTTTAAAAGGCTCTTCCGCCAGAAGTCCCCTCAGGTCCGAGTACCAACTTCTGCGAGGCCAGTCTGGTGCTATCAGAATCACCCATGCTCTTTCCTGTTTCACCTTTTTCAACACTCTTGGTAACGGTGGAAAGATGTACACTAGGTCATATGTCCAGGGAATCACCAGCGCGTCCACTGCTTCTGCTGTTGGATTCCGCGTTTTGGACACATATCTTGGCAGCTGATAGTTGTTCCGAGAGGCCATTTAGGTCTGTTTGCTTTAGACCCGACCTTCTTATCACTGCCTCGAATACCTGTGGGTGTAGACCCCACTCCCCTGGATGCATATCTTTGCTACTGAGAGAGTATGTTTCCCAATTGTCCACTCCTGGAATGAAGACTGCTGACAGGATTACAGTATGTTGCGCTTTTCTGTCCAAGACAGGATCCTTGTGGCCTCCTTTAAAGCCACCTGACGGTTTGTGTATGCCGTTGCTGTCACATTGTCTGACTGCATTCTCACGTGGTCTTCCGCCAGCAGAAGTACATTGTAAATTGCTCTTAGTTCCAGAACGTCTGTTGGAAGACTGCTCTCCTGTGGTGACCATCTTCCCTGAAACTGATGGTTTTCCAGTACTGCTCCCCATCCTCTGAGACTGGCATCTGTTGTCAGAATCTTCCAATCCCAGATTCCAAACCTCTTTCCCGCCGCTAGCTTCTTGTGGACCGACCACCAAATAAAGGAGGTCCTGGCATGGGGCGAAAAGCGAGTCCTTCGGTGGAGAAACCAATGCATGCCTGCACCCTGAGCAATCGGATTCAGCTGAAAGGGTCTGGAATGAAGCCTGCCGTATTGGATCGCTTCGAAGGATGCTACTATCTTTACAAGAAGCTTTACACAAAGATGCAGAGAGACCATCTGGTTCTTCAGAACCTGACGTACCATTTCCCTGATGGAACGAATCTGGTCTTCTGGGAAAAACACCTACAGTGGTATTGGATCTAAAATAAGACGCAGGAATTGAATCCTCTGCGTTGGTTGTAGATTGGATTCTTTTAAATTCATGATCCAACCGTGTCGAATCAGAAACTGATGAGTGATCTGAGCATCTCTGATCAACTGATCCTGAGAGATCAGAAGGTCGTCCAGATATGGAATTATCGTTACCCCTAACGATCTCAATTTCGCAACCATGACTGCCATGATCTTTGTGAAGATTCTCGGGGCTGATGATAGGCCGAACGGTCGAGCTCTGAACTGGTAATGAGTCTTGCCCACTGCAAACCGTAAATAGGCATGGTGTGGGGTCCAAATTGGGACATGAAGATACACATCCTTTATGTTCATCGACACCATGAACTCTCCTTGCTCCAGTCTTGTTGACCATCTTGAATCTGTAAACTTTCAGGAATTGATTTAAAACTTTTTTAAATTGAGGATTGGCCTGACGGACCCATCTGGTTTTGGCACTACAAAAAGATTTGAATAAAATCCCATTCCTCTTTGAGAAGTTGGGGCAGGCATAATTACTTCTGTCTGAAGTAACTTTTGAATCACCGTATCTAATGCCCTCGCTTTTTGAGGGCACCGAGGAAGGCCTGTTGGAAAACACTGACTGTGCCATCGGTTTAGAAATTCTATCTTGTATCCCTGGGAAATAATATCGTTGATCCAGATCTCTGGTGAATTTTCGGCCCAGGTGTCCCGAAACCTTTCCAACCGTGCGCCAATCATAGGAGACCCCAGGTGAGCTGGGAGACGTCATGCCACAGTCTCTTCAGTAGGTTTAGAGTCCTATTTCAGGCTGTGGAATGAGAACTGCCTCTGTTTGTACGAGATTGACCGCCAAAACCCCTTCCTCTAGCTCGAAAGGATTGAGACCTAAATGAATTGAACACCGGACCAGAGTAATTTCTTCTTACTGGTGGCATAGTTCTAGGATACGTGGTAGCCAGAAAAGTAGATTTTCCCACTGTTGCTTGAGAAATCCACTTGTCTAATTCCGGACCAAATAAAGCCTCCCCTACAAAGGGGATCGCCTCCACTGCCTTCTTGGATTCAAAGTCCACTTGCCATTCTCTGAGCCACAGAATCCTTCTGGCCGATATAGCCGAAGCCGAGATGCATGACGCTATCCTGCTAGCATCTTTTGCAGCTTGGCAAATGTATGTAGCAGACTCCCGGGTATGCTCCGCTAGTCGAACTATTTCTTCCTGGCTATTATCTACCGCTACTGCCTGAACAATCTAACCAGCCCATGCTACAATAGCTTTGTTCACCCAAGCACTAATAGTTGTAGGCCTTTGTGATGCTCCTGCAGCCACAAAGATCGATTTTAGTGCTGTATCCAACTTACGATCTGACCCATCCTTTTGTGTAGTCACAGTTGGAATCCGTAATATTGTGTTTTCTTTGACAATCTAGCCAGGGAGGCATCCACAATCGGCGGAACCTCCTACTTAGACATGACTCTCTTGGGTAGTGGGTAATTTGCTGTTAACTTTTTTGGGATCTGGAAGCGTCTATGGAGAGTCTGAGGTATCGGAAAGACTGCTGATTGCGGTTTATGAGACTCAAATAGATCAAATACCTCAGGTTCCTTAACCTCTTCTTCCTTGAAGTTAAGGACCTGTTTTACTGCTCCAATAAGGGATTCTAAGCCCCTGACCTCAGCATCCTCCTCCTGAGGACTGACGTCCATTATCGCCTCGACAACCTCTCCTTCCTCCTCCTCCTGTATGAGACCTTCCTTCCTCCTCCGACTCTTCCTGCAGGAGAGGGAGGGGTCTCTTAACCACTTTACGCACATTCTAGTCTACCGGTGCTGGCGGAGTTATTCTAATTAGGAATTCCTCCATAGTCTTGGAAAAACCCGCAGCCCATTCTAAATGTTGCTTGCGGGATTCCGCCATTTCCTTAGAAATATCTGCCAAGACATTTTTCCATGACTCGGACGGACCACTACTCCCAGGTTGAGCTTCCATTCCCAAACGTGTCTCACACCCTGGAGCTGCCAACATTAGTGCTCTTTTTACCACATTTTGAACATACATAACAAGTTTTTGTGGTCTTGGTTGGTGCTTTAGACATGTTAAAACACACACACACACCAAACAGCAGGACTTCACCCTATTAGAATAGGAGGAGAAAGACCGGAGGGCTATAGGGAGCAGTGAAGAATCTGGAGTCACACACCTGGAAATATGTTAAACACTGAGAATTTTTTTTTAAAGTAGTAATAAATAAAAATTTAACCAACCTGACGTTTGCAGCCCTCACACCACCAACTGTTGATACAGTTTGAGTTGACCGGGTTGAGACTTCTGGTGCTACTCCTCTGCAGGACCTGTCAGCAGAGTCCCTTGGAAGATAAAACATGTAGATTTAGATCAATTATAATACAAAAGATCACAGCAGCTGAGCACTATTAAAACGGCTATCTGCAAGCAGCGCCAGTAATGTTAATTCTACTGTAAAGAAACACCATCCTTCGACTCTCCTTCCTTTAGTCTCTAAATCCCCTTCAGTAACTGAACTCTAAACATGTCCGCCCCCTCAGACAGGAAAATCCCGCCAAAGCTGCGCGCCTAACCAGAACCTCAAAATGGCCGCAACTGAAAGTTCCTATTCAGATCACAGCCTGTAATGTCAGCGCAGAGACTCTACCCCTCCGCTGCACTGTCTGAATCGCGCGCTCCCACAGGGAGCCCTAATGTCTGCCCCCCTCCGCATTTCCATGTGCCAGCGTTACGTATCTAACTATCCCCCTGCCTTATCACTGCTCCTCCAGAGCCTCTGTCCCCCTGCTGAATTACCTCACAGCCTGTCCTATCTGACCGCGCCGCTCAGCCGCTGTACCTTTCCATCTCCCATGACTGCTGTATAACACTGCTTGCTGCGGGGAGAAATACACCTGTTGCTGGGGGAAAGTGGTTGCTCTACCCCTAACTGCCACTTGTAATTACTCACTGCCACGCTGCTCAGCTGATCTTGTGAGAGAGATGCAGATCCCTTCCAGAGGGATCTTTTTATCTCCTATACTTGAAGTATAGTTTAGGGAGCCTTCACCCTCCTTTCACACAGGTTGGATCGGTCCACTTATATCTGAAGCAAAAATAAATTCCTTGTGGAGCAGGAGCTCCTTTCCTGCGGTGCTACCTCCAGCACAATTTCTCAGACTGGAGGGTTGGGGGTGTGTGAAGGGGAGGAGCCAGCTGTGCTCAATTTTTTGTTTTACATTGTGTTACCTCCGGTCTACAACCTTCACACCCCCAGCTGTCTAAGATCTCCAGTGTCCCCTAGTGGATGAAAGAGAAAAGCTATTCCAATACAGTTACTATACCTGCTCTGTAAAAGGCTGTGGGAGGAAGTGATACAGAGATGTGGGGAAGGGGGGCGGGGGTATAGATCTGCATTGCTGCCCTTACAGTGAGGTTTCTGGTTCCAGTGTAAAGGCAAGCCATCAAAAAATACCAAGACCAGCCCGGGCAGATGATGGCACATTGCAATGATGTCCCGGGTGTGTACGGCTGGTTAGCCTATTACATCCCGCTGTAGCCACGCTACGCCACACAGCCGCTGTTGCTCCCGGCTAGTGGCACTAGGATGTGAGGATGGGACCGTCCCAGCAGGATCTCACATGGTATCCCGCTGGGCCAATCCGCCCCTGAATTCATGGAATGCTTGTGGTGAGATTATCTGGATAATTTAGCCATTTTATGGGTAGATTTAACAAGTGATATTCTTTTTTTGACTTACGTCAATCCTGGGTGGACACTGGACAATGAGGTGCTGGTGTTATAGGAGCTGGCAGTTACAGTAAACTAAAAAAAACTATACCTGGCTGGTTCCGATCATTTGCTCAAGCAGCAATCCTTGGTTTCTCCACCTTGGGTCATAATGACCACGTACGCGAGTCTCCCCATTTAGGGTGCTGTGACATTACATCTTCGCCTTCACGGTCTTTGGTCATCATCAGAGACGGTCCTGTCGATCGATGTGCTTGAGCTCCGAGACATCTACTGTATCTAGCTCTGTTGGGGACCCAGTCTATCCTAACCGCCCAGTGCAGATTCAGTCTGACAATACCATGGTGGTGATATATGTCAATAATCAGGGCGGCATGAAGAACTTGGGCGCTATGGTTGAGACGGCCCGCATTCTGTCCCAGGTGGAGGTCTTTGTTACAATGATCTCAGCGGTGTTCATGCCAGGTGTGTAGATTTGGGGGGTAGATTTCCTAAGTAGAACCATGTTTCTTCTGGGGGAGTGATCAATCCATCCAGAGGTTGTCCAGCAGCTGGTTCGGAAGTGGGGACTGGTGGATCTCATGGCTTCTTGTCACTACTTCAAGCTACACTGGTTTCGTATGATTCCCTGAGACCCAATCGCATTCACAGTCGATGCTATGATGGTTCCGAACTTCCGGCATATCTTTTTCCTACGATTCCCATGTTACCTTGGGTGCTCAAGCGAGTCGAGAATCAATGGGTACCCATGATTCTAGTGGCTCCCATACTGGCCTTGAAGGTCTTTTTATGCTGATGTTCTCAAACTGGAGACAGGTCCCGGGTGGTGTCTTCCACTGTGGACATATCTGCTAATGCAGGGTACGGCATGTCTTTTGAGTGCCAAGGGGTTTTCTTTGTCTGTTGTCCATACTATATTGCAGGTCCGGAAACCGGTTTCATTGCACAATTACCTCAGGGTCTTGAGAATCTACATTTTGTGGTGTGAAAAGCATGGGGTTCTTATTTCGAGGGTTCGCCTTTTCCGTTTCTTGGCTTTCTTTTCAGGGGGGTTTGGATGCTAGTTTACGGATGAATTCCTTTGAAAGTGTAGATTTTGGCTCTGTCGGTTTATTTATTCAGACCTTATATCCGTGTGTGTTGCAGGTTCATTCTCCGTATTCTCTGCTGGTGGCTCCATGGGATCTGAACTTTGTTATTTTGGCTGTTACACAAGCTCCCTTTGATCCTTTGGATTCGCGGATCTTAAGTTTGTTACTTGGAAATTGATTTTCCTTATGGCAATTGCCTCAGCTTGGCGTGTCTTCAAGTTGGGTAATTTTTTTGTCTGCAGACTGCCTTTTCTTATATTCCATAATGATAGGGGGGTTCTCTGGACAGTCCCTACGTTTCAGGCAAAGGTTGTTTTGGCTTTCCACTTGAACCAGGACATAGCCTTTCCAGTGTTTCCTCCATCGGTGCCTTCTCTGGATCGGGATAATCTGGCTCTGTTGGATGTTGTCCGGGTCTCGTGGATCTATTTGGACAGGACTTTGTAGCATCGATTCACCTCTGGCGCTTTATGATGCTCAAAAATGTGGTTGGCTTGCTACAAAGCAGAGCATTTTGCATTGGATCCACCGAGTCATTTCTCTGGCTTATTCTAGTGTGGGTCGAATGGTTCAGGAAAGAATGTCTTCGCATTCTTCTTGGGCGGTGGTGACCTTCTGGGCGGCGTGGCATGGGGCTTCCGCTAAGCAGATCTTCCAGGCTTTGTCCTCTGTCCACACTTTCGCTCGTTTTTACCATTGCCATGTTTTTGCCTATGGTGATGCAAACTGTGGGCATATGATTCTCCAGTCAGGTAGCCTGAGCATTCCTTCGCCTGGGGGCAGCTGTTGAACATCCCATTGTCCAGTGTCCCCCAGCAGCGACGTAAGAGAAAAGAGGATTTTGAATACTTTTCTCTGAGTCATACTGGGGGACACTGTGTTTCCCCACTCACTCAGTCATGTGGTGTTTTGTTCTTATCTGTATGTTCCCCACGGTTCTGTTTTCTTGTTATTACAACCGTTTCACTGGGTTGCTGCTTCTCCTACTGGGCTCCTTTGAAGTTGCACTGGCCTGTTGGGAGTTGCAAGGGGGAGTAGCTTAGACTTAATGGGATTGTTTGTTTGTTTCTTAGTTTAAGTGCCATCTCCTATGGCTACAGCATCTTCCCATTGTCCAGTGTCCCCCTGCATGACTCATAGAAAAGGATTCAACGGTAAGTAACCAAAAATCATCTTATCACTTGTTATGAATGTTTAATGGCATTCCAATGAATCCGCTTCAAACTGTCATATTTCAAACACGTGACTTTTAGGAGCTGATTAGCTGCGGCACGGTTTATCATTTTTAATGAGCGGTAACCAGAATACACTCTTTGTTAAATCCGCCCCCTTAGTTAATTACAAAGTGTTCATTCTAGCACCCTGCACCTAATCAGTGCAGAGAACATATTTAAAAATTTTTAAGAGCAGAATATTATATGTGATGTATCGCTACAGTAGCCATAGTGATACATCACGTCTTAAATTTTGCCCCTCTGAATTAAAATATGCCCTCCCAACTGATTAGGTGCAGGGTGCTAAAATAAAAATAATATGCGTGTGTATGTATGTATGTATGTATGTATGTATGTGCGTGTGTGTATGCATGTGTGTATATATATATATATATATATATATATATATATATATATATATATATATATATATATATATATATATATGGTGTATGTGTGTATATATATATATATATATATATATATATATATATATCACACACACGCACACACACAGAATCTACCTATTATGGTAGTAAGAAGGCACTCTCCATATTATATTTCATAACTAGTCTTTATTGCATACAGGGTAGTATATTCATGTTGTAGCCAGCGTTTCGATTCATATCCAGAATCTTTATCAAGGCATTTCAGCCAGTTCATATATACTATATCCAGTGGAGTCAAGACATCCTGTATGCTGTATCATACACAGGTGTGATGTGTGTATGTATATATATATATATATATATATATATATATATATATATATGTATGGAGGTTTGGGAAACAGCGGCACTCAGCAGTCTGGATATCGTTCAATTAATCTTTATTCGGTCCTACGCCGTTTCGGGGACGACACCCCGTCTTCAGGGACAATCATACACAAACACAAGAAGAAAAACAATACATATATACCCTCCTAATAGACACTCATTACTGAGATTCAACTCACCTGTCCGGGCGCCGACGGAACCGCCATGTGTTTTCGCGAGTTGTCACAGTCGCTGGGTACTGACGTCATTGCAGCGCATCAGTCGACAAGCCAATCACGGGCATATGCGTCCCGTTGCTAAGAAACTCACGACCGGCTTTCACTCACAAGACGTTTCCCTTCACTATGTGCTGTATTCTCAACACACTGACGTCCGGCGGACGCACCGGCAGGGAGCCAATCCCTGTCATTCATGTCACTGTTACTAAGCAACACCTGTATAAGAAAAATAACAAAAACAAAAATAATATCAATACAAATACACAACACATTAAAATATTAAAATGCCCAATTAGATAGACATGATTACAAAAACACACACACATAAAAAACTGATCTTACAGATAACGATGCCAGCCATAATTTACTATCAATATAGTGGACATATGTTATCTAAATGTCACTAACTAAATGTGCCTGCTGTAATGAACAAACAGTTAAAACACACCAACACTATAATGTATTATAGAGCAATTATATTAAGACCTTTTGCAACTTAGATCTACGTGCCTACAGAAAACATTGGAGACCTAAGGTTTCGTTTAAACCCCGTGGTGACAATGTGTTAAGGGTAAAAATCCATCTACTTTCTCGTTGCAGAAGTATCTTATTACGATCCCCTCCACGATGTGATAGAGGGACATGATCTATAATAATGGCCCGCATACTCGCTACTGTGTGCCTTGCCTGTAGGCAGTGTCGGGCCACTGGTTGTTCGCTGGAGCCCTTCTCCAATGCTTGTTTGATGGCGCTGCGGTGCAATGCCATCCTCTCTCTGAATTGCCTCTGGGTCTTGCCCACATAGGCAAGTCCACAGGGGCATTTCAACATGTAAATCACATGAGTGGTTGTACAGGTCACCCGATGTAGTATTTTAAACTTCTTCCCTGTCAGTGGGTGACTAAATGTGGTGCCCATCATGAGTGTGTTACACGTGGAGCATCCTAAACAACGATAACAGCCAACCTTAGGACGTAGGAAGTGGGATTGCACTGATTTAGTTAAGGGGAAGACGTCTAGTTTGACAACCTGGTCTGCAATACTTTTCCCTCTGGTATAGCTAGGTAATAGCCTCGTGCCCGTTAGGGCTGGTAACGAGTGATCTGTGTTGACTATCGGCCACAATTTTTTAGCCTGTTTAGCTATGGTTGTAGTGGCCGTAGTGTATTGATTTACCCATGGGATCTTTGGGGCCTGTTGTCCCGTTTCAAGTGTGGTTTTGTTCAATAAAGATTCCCTTGTCTGACTTAAGGCTTTAGCTTTACTCAATAGAAGGTCAGGCAGTGGATAGCCACGTGCTTCAAATTTGGTGACCATCTGATCCATAGTCTCAATAGTCTGCTGTGGGTCAGAGATAATTCTCCTAGCCCGCAGTAGCTGTGAGTATGGTAAACCCTTGCGTGTGGGAAGTGGGTGGAAACTGTTGTGATGCAATACCGAATTCCTATCTGTGGGTTTTACATATAGATTGGTGCATAGAGAGCCATCAACAACAGAGATGGCCACATCGAGGAAATGCACTTCTTGTTCAGAAATCTGATATGTGAGTTTAACTGGACTTGTAGTAGCATTATGTTCCTCCAGTATATCTATCAGATTCTGTACTGAACCTGACCAAAAGATCAACAGGTCATCTATGTATCTCTTATAGAGACACATAGAGGTCCCTGTATAAGCTCCAAATAAATGAGTCTCTATACAATACATATAAGCATTAGCATACGACGGGGCCACAGGGGACCCCATCGCACACCCGGCTAATTGCAGGTATATATGGCCATTGAAAGTAAAATAATTACGTGTAAGTACAAGGGTCAAAAGTTGTAAAAATACCTCTATTGGGGGGCCTAAGTACAAGGCCCCCCAACAGTTTCCACCCACTTCCCACACGCAAGGGTTTACCATACTCACAGCTACTGCGGGCTAGGAGAATTATCTCTGACCCACAGCAGACTATTGAGACTATGGATCAGATGGTCACCAAATTTGAAGCACGTGGCTATCCACTGCCTGACCTTCTATTGAGTAAAGCTAAAGCCTTAAGTCAGACAAGGGAATCTTTATTGAACAAAACCACACTTGAAACGGGACAACAGGCCCCAAAGATCCCATGGGTAAATCAATACACTACGGCCACTACAACCATAGTTAAACAGGCTAAAAAATTGTGGCCGATAGTCAACACAGATCACTCGTTACCAGCCCTAACGGGCACGAGGCTATTACCTAGCTATACCAGAGGGAAAAGTATGGCAGACCAGGTTGTCAAACTAGACGTCTTCCCCTTAACTAAATCAGTGCAATCCCACTTCCTACGTCCTAAGGTTGGCTGTTATCGTTGTTTAGGATGCTCCACGTGTAACACACTCATGATGGGCACCACATTTAGTCACCCACTGACAGGGAAGAAGTTTAAAATACTACATCGGGTGACCTGTACAACCACTCATGTGATTTACATGTTGAAATGCCCCTGTGGACTTGCCTATGTGGGCAAGACCCAGAGGCAATTCAGAGAGAGGATGGCATTGCACCGCAGCGCCATCAAACAAGCATTGGAGAAGGGCTCCAGCGAACAACCAGTGGCCCGACACTGCCTACAGGCAAGGCACACAGTAGCGAGTATGCGGGCCATTATTATAGATCATGTCCCTCTATCACATCGTGGAGGGGATCGTAATAAGATACTTCTGCAACGAGAAAGTAGATGGATTTTTACCCTTAACACATTGTCACCACGGGGTTTAAACGAAACCTTAGGTCTCCAATGTTTTCTGTAGGCACGTAGATCTAAGTTGCAAAAGGTCTTAATATAATTGCTCTATAATACATTATAGTGTTGGTGTGTTTTAACTGTTTGTTCATTACAGCAGGCACATTTAGTTAGTGACATTTAGATAACATATGTCCACTATATTGATAGTAAATTATGGCTGGCATCGTTTTCTGTAAGATCAGTTTTTTATGTGTGTGTGTTTTTGTAATCATGTCTATCTAATTGGGCATTTTAATATTTTAATGTGTTGTGTATTTGTATTGATATTATTTTTGTTTTTGTTATTTTTCTTATACAGGTGTTGCTTAGTAACAGTGACATGAATGACAGGGATTGGCTCCCTGCCGGTGCGTCCGCCGGACGTCAGTGTGTTGAGAATACAGCACATAGTGAAGGGAAACGTCTTGTGAGTGAAAGCCGGTCGTGAGTTTCTTAGCAACGGGACGCATATGCCCGTGATTGGCTTGTCGACTGATGCGCTGCAATGACGTCAGTACCCAGCGACTGTGACAACTCGCGAAAACACATGGCGGTTCCGTCGGCGCCCGGACAGGTGAGTTGAATCTCAGTAATGAGTGTCTATTAGGAGGGTATATATGTATTGTTTATCTTCTTGTGTTTGTGTATGATTGTCACTGAAGACGTGGTGTCGTCCCCGAAACGGCGTAGGACCGAATAAAGATTAATTGAACGATATCCAGACTGCTGAGTGCCGCTGTTTCCCAAACCTCTTTATTATGGATCTGGCATTTTGATCACTGAGGGCACCGCAGCAAGTATACGTTTCTTCCCCTTTCTTGAGTGCCGAACCTAACCGATACCTATATATATGTATGTATATATATATATATATAATATTCTGCACACATGCTTGTATGTGCATAATATATGTATGCGTATACTGTTTTCGTCCTGCGAGACATATATTTCTCACTCTTTCCCTCTCTAGTTGTTGTGTCATCAAGATCAGAATGTGCAAAAAGTAGCCTTGGAATGTGTGCTGAGCTACAAGAACCCACATGTACTACCTTACAAGTAAGCACATTTTCTGTTTATGTTATTGGTAATGGAAAATATTAACTCAAAATATTTTGTCCAAATTAATTATCTGCTTGTTTTGATACCATTAAGGATGAAGTAAATTTTAAGTATTTCCTATGTGAAAAGCAGGATACAACTAAAGAAATGCTTTGTGTTTTTACTTTCCTGTTTTTGAAAAAATGTTTTTATTTTTTTTGTATTGCTTTTCTTTATGAATAAAAATTCTTAGATGCCAAATATCTAGCAGTCTATGGGGGTATATTCAATAAGAGTCTGATCCATTCCGACATGCAGTTGTCGGAATGGATTCGAAAACCCCTATTCAATGGACAGCCAAATCCGACTGTCTGATTTGGCCATACACAGGGTCCTGTGCTGCTGTCGGTGACTGCGGATGCGCTGACGGCAGCGGCCAGGGGTGCAGATGGCGGCGGCTGGCGGGGGGGTTTAACGGCGGCAGGCGCGAGCGGGACGGCGGCGGGGGGAGCAGAGATCGGCGGCCAGCGGGAGGAGCTGGCTGCAGGGGAACATGTCTGCGGCGGGAGGCACTGCAGGGAGAGAGGTGCCTGGCCAGGGGACGGCCAGGCACCTCTCTCCCTGCAGCACCTCCCCCCACCGCCGCAGACATGTCCCCCCGCAGCCAGCTCTCCCACAGGCTGCAGATCTCAGCTCCCCCAGCCACCCGCAGCACCACTCTTCTCCTCACCTCAATCCGACTTGTTTTCAAGTCGGATTGAGTTTGTCGGAAAGGGGGCCAAAACCTGTCGGATTTGGCCCCAATTCCGACAGTAGCACGCGGATCGGTGGCTATTCCGACTTGTCAGAAAAAATCAGCCCCTACTGAATAGGTAGGAACCCCTTCCGACCTATTTCTGTCGGAAGCTGCCGTCTTTCCGACAAGACGGCGGCTTCCGACAGTTATTGAATACACACCTATATCTTTCAGTTTGATCACTGAATGACCCACGTTGGTGTGTAGCTTGTACAGGGTTGCTCTGTGGCCATTCTAAATGGTGGGGTCTCACAGCGCCCGAACTGTGTAGTTGGCTGACAACATAACAGACAAGCGGGTTGCAGATGTGAGCCAAATAAATGTATTTATATGTCCTTTAAAGTCCAAAAATGAATGGAGTCTTGTCTGGATATCCACATCTGCAGCTTAGTTGCCAGTGTTGCACATGATATAAAAAAATGCCGCTATTACCAATTAAATGTTTTGCTATTTTTTTCTTGATAACTCAGCCATGTTTGCTGATACAGTTCCATTTAATTATTTATCACCATTATTGACTAATCAAATATAAAGTGGTCCTCTACCAAAGAACGCTGATTAAATAATACACATTTTATGTACCCAGATTGTAAATGCTTATTATGCATTAACGCTCCCCATCCGTCAGCTAAAGAAATTTGAAACTATAATTTCTCTTACGTCCTAGAGGATGCTGGGGACTCCGTAAGGACCATGGGGTATAGACGGGCTCCGCAGGAGACATGGGCACTATAAAGAACTTTAGATGGGTGTGCACTGGCTCCTCCCTCTATGCCCCTCCTCCAGACCTCAGTTAGATCCTGTGCCCAGAGGAGACTGGGTGCACTACAGGGGAGCTCTCCTGAGTTTCTCTGAAAAATAATTTTGTTAGGTTTTTTATTTTCAGGGAGCACTGCTGGTAACAGGCTCCCTGCATCGTGGGACTGAGGAGAGAGAAGCAGACCTACTTAAATGATAGGCTCTGCTTCTTAGGCTACTGGACACCATTAGCTCCAGAGGGTCGGAACGCAGGTCTCACCCTCGCCGTTCGTCCCAGAGCCGCGCCGCCGTCCTCACAGAGCCAGAAGATAGAAGCCGGGTGAGTATTAGAAGAAAGAATACTTCAAAGGCGGCAGAAGACTTCAGATCTTCTCTGAGGTAACGCACAGCGGTAACTCTGCGCGCCATTGCTCCCACACACAACACACACAGCGGGCACTGAAGGGTGCAGGGCGCAGGGGAGGCGCCCTGGGCAGCAATTATAAACCTCTAGGGATTGGCTAATATATATTATATATATATAGAGGCTGCGGAGGCAGTATATTATATAATCCCCCGCCAGTATAGAAAATTTGAGTGGGACCGAAGCCCGCCGCTGAGGGGGCGGGGCTTGATCCTCCAGCACTAACCAGCGCCATTTTCTCCACAGCACACTGCAGAGAAGCTGGCTCCCCGGACTCTCCCCTGCTGAACACGTTGACAGAGGGCAAAAAAGAGGGGGGGGGGCACTTTTTATTGGCGCAGTGAGTGTATATTGATATAAAAGTGCTGTTTCTCTGGGAATTTGGTTTCCAGTGTCAGTTGGCGCTGGGTGTGTGCTGGCATACTCTCTCCCTGTCTCTCCAAAGGGCTATATTGGGGAACTGTCTCCATATAGATATATCCCTGAGTGTGTGGGGGTGTCGGTACGCATGTGTCTGCATGTCTGAAGCGGAAGGCTCATCTAAGGAGGAGGTGGAGCAGATGATTGTGGTGTCTCCGTCGGCAACGCCGACACCTGATTGGTTGGATATGCTGAATATTTTAAATGCAAATGTGTCTTTATTACATCAGAGGTTGGACAAAGCAGGGATAGAACAGGGAGTCAATCCATGGCTTTGGCTGTGTCACAGGGCCCTTCAGGGTCTCAGAAACGTCCCCTGTCCTAAGTAGCAGACACTGATACCGACACGGATTCTGATTCCAGTGTCGACTACGATGATGCGAGGTTACACCCAAGGGTGGCCAAAAGTATTCATTATATGATTATTGCAATAAAGGATGTTTTACATATCACTGATGACCCCTCTGTCCGTGACAAGAGGGTACACATGTTTAAGGAAAAGAAACCTGAGGTAACCTTTCCCCCATCTCATGAGCTGAACGCGTTATTTGAAAAGGCTTGGGAAACTCCAGACAAGAAACTGCAGATTCCCAAAAGAATTCTTATGGCGTATCTTTTCCCTGCGCAGGACAGGTTACGGTGGGAATCCTCACCCAGGGTGGACAAGGCTTTAACGCGCTTGTTCAAAAAGGTGGCGCTACCGTCTCCAGACACGGCCGCCCTCAAGGATCCTGCTGATCGCAGACAAGAAACTACCTTAAAATCTATTTATACACATACGGGGGCCTTGCTCAGACCGGCAATAGCGTCAGCTTGGGTTTGTAGCGCTGTTGCGGCTTGGGCGAATACTTTGTCAGCTGACATTGATACCCTGGATAGGGATACCATTTTATTGACCTTAGGTCACATTAAAGACGCAGTCTTATATATGAGAGACGCTCAGAGAGACGTTGGGCTGCTAGGTTCGAGAGCCAACGCCATGGCGATTTCTGCTAGGTAAGCCCTGTGGCCCCGCCAATGGACGGGTGATGCCGACTCAAAGAAGCATATGGAAGTTTTACCTTACAAAGGTGAGGATTTATTTGGGGAAGGTCTCGCGGACCTGGTTTCCACAGCTACCGCGGGCAAATCTACTTTTTTACCTTATGTTTCCCCACAGCAAACGAAAACGCCGCAATATCAGATGCAGTCCTTTCGGTTGCATAAGTCCAGAAGAGGTCGGGGCTCTTCCTTCCTCGCCAGAGGTAAGGGAAGAGGGAAGTCCTCCCCGGCTTCTACTAAATCCACCGCATGACGCTGGGGCTCCACTGAGGGAGTATGCGCCGGTGGGGGCACGTCTTCGACTCTTCAGCCACGTCTGGGTTCAGTCAGACGTGGATCCTTGGGCAATGGAAATTGTATCCCAAGGCTACAAGCTAGAATTCGAAGACATGCCTCCTCGCCGGTTTTTCAAATCGGCTCTACCAGCTTCTCCCCCAGAGAGAGAGGAAGATAGTTTTAACTGCAATTCAAAAACTGTGTCAACAACAAGTGGTTGTCGAGGTTCCCCTAGTTCAACAGGGGAAGGGGTACTATTCAACCCTATTTGTGGTCCCGAAACCGGATGGCTCGGTCAGACCCATTCTAAATTTAAAATCCCTAAACCTGTACTTGAAAAAGTTCAAATTCAAGATGGAATCGCTCCGGGCAGTTATCTCCAGTCTGGAGGAGGGGGAATTTATGGTGTCACTGGACATAAAGGACGCATACCTTCATGTCCCCATATATCCCCCTCATCAGGCGTACCTGAGATTCGCTGTACAGGACTGTCATTACCAGTTTCAGACGTTGCCGTTTGGGCTTTCCACGGCCCCGAGGATTTTCACCAAGGTAATGGCGGAGATGATGGTGCTCCTGCGCAGGCAGGGAGTCGCAATTATCCCGTACTTGGACGATCTCCTGATAAAGGCGAGATCGAGACATCAGTTGCTGAAAAGCGTGGCGCTCTCCCTGAGAGTGCTGCAGCAACATGGCTGGATTCTGAATCTACCAAAGTCACAGTTGGTTCCAACAACTCGGCTATCTTTCTTAGGCATGATTCTGGACACGGAACAAAAGAGGGTTTTTCTCCCAATGGAAAAAGCCCAGGACCTCCAGAACATGGTCAGAGACCTGTTAAAACCGAAAAGAGTGTCAGTCCATCAATGCACTCGAGTACTGGGAAAAATGGTGGCGACCTACGAGGCCATCCCCTTCGGCCGGTTTCATGCGAAGACGTTTCAGTGGGACCTTCTGGACAAGTGGTCTTGTTCCCATCTTCAAATTCATCAGAAAATAAGCCTGTCCCTCCTGCAGAGTGCTCACCTTCTAGAGGGTCGCAGGTTCGGCATTCAAGACTGGGTTCTGGTAACCACGGACGCGAGCCTCCGAGGATGGGGAGCAGTCACACAAGGTAGAAACTTTCAGGGTATATGGTCAAGCAAGGAGGCTTGTCTACACATCAACGTACTGGAATTGAGGGCCATTTACAACGGCCTACATCAAGCGGAGAATCTTCTTCGCGACCTACCGGTTCTGAGTCAATCAGACAACGTCACAGCTGTGGCTCATGTAAACCGCCAAGGCGGAACAAGGAGCAGAGTGGCAATGGCGGAAGCCACCAGGATTCTGCGCTGTGCGGAAAATCACATAAGCGCTTTGGCAGCAGTCTTTATTCCGGGAGTGGACAACTGGGAAGCAGACTTCCTCAGCAGACACGATCTCCATCCAGGAGAGTTTTTGCAGAGATAACAAGTCATTGGGGACTTCCTCAAATAGACATGATGGCGTCACGCCTCAACAAGAAGCTTCGGAAGTATTGTGCCAGGTCAAGGGACCCTCAGGCAGTAGCTGTGGACGCCCTGGTGACACCGTGGGTGTTTCAGTCGGTCTATGTGTTCCCTCCTCTTCCGCTCATCTCAAAGATATTGAGGATCATAAGACGAAAAAGAGTGCAGACAATACTCATTGTTCCAGATTGGCCTCGAAGGGCCTGGTATTCCGATCTTCAGGAAATGCTCACAGAAGATCCGTGGCCTCTTCCTCTCAGGGAGGACCTGTTGCAACAGGGGCCCTGCGTGTTTCAAGACTTACCGCGGTTACGTTTGACGGCATGGCGGTTGAACACCGAATCCTAGCTGGGAAAGGCATTCCGGAAGAAGTCATCCCTACTCTGATGAAGGCTAGAAAGGAGGTGACGGCGAAACATTATCACCGTATCTGGAGAAAGTATGTATCTTGGTGTGAATCCAAGAATACTCCTACGGAAGTTTTCCATCTGGGCCGTTTTCTCCACTTTCTACAGACAGGAGTGGATATGGGCCTAAAATTAGGCTGAATTAAAGTACAGATTTTGGCCCTATCAATTTTCTTTCAGAAGGAATTTGCTTCTCTCCCAGAAGTCCAGACTTTTGTAAAGGGAGTGATGCACATACAGCCTCCTTTTTGTGCCTCCAGTGGCACCATGGGACCTTAACGTGGTGTTACAGTTCCTAAAATCTCACTGGTTTGAACCTCTTCAAATGGTTGAATTGAAATTTCTCACTTGGAAGGTGGTCATGTTGTTGGCCTTGGCATCTGCAAGGCGGGTGTCTGAATTGGCGGCTTTGTCTCACAAAAGCCCCTATCTGATTTTCCATGTGGATAGAGCAGAATTAAGGACTCGTCCTCAATTTTTGCCTAAGGTGGTTTCATCGTTTCATATGAACCAACCTATTGTGGTGCCTGTGGCTACGAAGGACTTGGAGGATTCCAAGTCCCTTGATGTGGTCAGGGCCTTAAAAATATATGTAGCCAGGACGGCTTGGGTTAGGAAAACAGAGGCACTGTTTGTCCTGTATGCAGCCAACAAGGTTGGCGCTCCTGCTTCTAAGCAGACTATTGCTCGCTGGATCTGTAACACAATTCAGCAGGCTCATTCTACTGCTGGATTGCCGTTACCAAATTCAGTAAAGGCCCATTCCACTAGGAAGGTGGGCTCTTCTTGGGCGGCTGCCCGAGACGTCTCGGCATTACAGCTTTGCCGAGCGGCGACTTGGTCGGGTTCAAACACCTTTGCTAAATTCTACAAGTTTGATACCTTGGCTGAGGAGGACCTCATGTTTGCTCAATCGGTGCTGCAGAGTCATCCACACTCTCCCGCCCGGTCTGGAGCTTTGGTATAATCCCCATGGTCCTTACGGAGTCCCCAGCATCCTCTAGGACGTAAGAGAAAATAAGATTTTAAACCTACCGGTAAATCTTTTTCTCCTAGTCCGTAGAGGATGCTGGGCGCCCGTCCCAGTGCAAACATGTTTCTGCAAGGCTTGTATATAGTTATTGCTTACATAAGGGTTATGTTACAGTTAAGATCAGTCGTTGGCTGATGCTGTTTTGTTCATACTGTTAACTGGTTGCGTATATTCCATGTTATACGGTGTGGATGGTGTGGGCTGGTATGAATCTTGCCCTTAGATTAACAAAAATCCTTTCCTCGTACTGTCCGTCTCCTCTGGGCACAGTTTCTCTAACTGAGGTCTGGAGGAGAGGCATAGAGGGAGGAGCCAGTGCACACCCATCTAAAGTTCTTTATAGTGCCCATGTCTCCTGCGGATCCCGTCTATACCCCATGGTCTTTACGGAGTCCCCAGCATCCTCTACGGACTAGGAGAAAAAGATTTACCGGTAGGTTTAAAATCTTATTTTTTAATTCCTGTACCCCAGATATATCCTTATGGTATGCTAGCAAGAAAGTAGCTGTATTCCAATACCCTTGATTTTAAGCTGTTTGTTTTATTAATTTTTTTTAAATGTTTTTTTTATGTACATTTTACAGGGAAAATTTGCAAAGATTACTGGAAGATAAAAGCTTTAAGGAGGAAATTGTCCATTTCAGTATTTCAGAGGAAAACTCGATTGTAAAATCCATCCACAGGCCAGATCTAATGCCTGTGCTCATGAGGTATTTATGTATTATAAGGCATCACCAGGGTTCCGTAGCGTTGAACAGGAATACAACAGATAATATTTTACATGTGTACATTCAAGTTAGGTGTCACATAAATAATTGAAAAACTGGATTGCAATCTAAAGAGTATATTACGGGCAGAGTTGCAGAGGGCGAAGGGTGGTATCCAATTACCCATTGTCATTGATCACAGATAATTAGTGTGATGGGGCTATCCAATTTGCCGCGCAATCGAAACCAAATACCCAAAAGCAGCCCTGTTTCATTGAACCTGTGTGTTTTCAAGAGTAAAGGTATTTTTTTTTTACAGTCGATCCTAATTGTATAGCCTGAAAAAAAAAAAATCAGTAAAACATCGGAAAAACTGCAAAATACTGATGTTTTTCACACCCGATGTTTTACCGTGGCTAATAGAATACCGCCTTAAGTCTGTAGAGTTGGGGGAGTGGTGGTAAGCTAAATGAGTTTTGGGAACATGTTTTGAGGCTGGGAGGAGGGTAATCCAGACGATGGGAGCAGCTCAGGACAGACTTTAAAACAGTATAATAACAAGGGTGGGCATTATTATCTGTCCATTGCCAGTGGCATTCTTGTTTGGCGTGGAAAGTTAATGAGTAGCATTTCATAGTAATAGTAGATGCATGGAAGGAACTCCTAATAGAGACACTAGAGTAGGAAGCGAATGGTAGTACACAGCCCAATATCTTTGCGCTTCCTTCTGCTGTCACATGGCTGATGGTTGTTCAGTATGTGCAGTTTGGAACACTATTGTTTATTTCAAGCTTAGCATGGTTCTGTTCTTAGAACAATAACATGCTTTTGATTGAATCTAGAGCATGATGGCCTACTATTTAGAATTTTCTTTACAAGTGTGCATTATGATTATTTTTTATCTTTTATTCAAAGAATATTATATGGCCGCATGAGAAGCAAAACTGGCAGCAAAACACAGGGCAAGTCCGCTTCAGGAACCAGAATGTCAATTGTTCTCCGATTCATTGCTGGCTCACTGCCTGAAGAGATACGCCTGTACCTAGATCTTCTGTACGAGCCAGTGAAACATCTGAGAGATGGTATGATGTAGCATTAACAACAGCAAACAGGGCTTGTACTTCAAATGTTTTGCTTTTTAAATATATTCATTATTTAGTAAACCAGTCAATGACACGTAGTATGGTTAAGATACAGACTAACAATTTCAATGTTTTTTTATTTTTATACACCCATACAGTTAAATAATGGCTCGTTAGGAGGGAATAAGGAAGAGTCTAAATGAAGGGGAAACATTTATGGGGGAGATAGCAATATAAGGGACCGGTATGGCTACAGTGTAGGATGTGATAAGATATTACATTCAGGCTGCAGAAAGAGCAAATCAAGGATATCATATGATAGCATATAGAAAGACTTGTTTTGGGGTGGTTGTGAGCCACTGACTTTAGGGCTAGGGGGAATCAAAGAAGCAGGCTCAAGGAAAAGTACTCAGACACCTAAGTGAGCGATTCCCTGAATTCCAGCCAAAACAAGTAGAATTGAATTCTTGAACACTGTGCCTGTAACTAAAGCAAGCAACTGGGCAAAACCATATTGCAGTGCAGGTGGGGTAGATTTAACATTTGCAGAGATTTAGATTTGGGTGGGATGTGCTCAAACCTGAAATCTTCCTTTTCTCGTAGTCCGTAGTGGATACTGGGGAGCTGTATAGTACCGTGGAGGTATAGATCGGGTACACTGGAGCCTGGCACTTTAAAACCTTTAGTGTGTCTCTGTACTGGCTCCTCCCCTTTATGCCCCTCCTACAAGGCTTAGTCTAGGAAAACTGTCCAGAGGAGACGGACATACCATAAGAGAAGGAAACATATACAACAGCAGTGAGGCAACCAGCCAACACACAACAATAACTGAAAAAGGCAGCGCTAACCGGAACAGAGGATAGCAACACCAATCATAACAAGGATAGCAAAGCTAATCCAACATGTCAAAGAGACCACAACGGCGGACCAACCAGAAACACTTACATCAAGTAATCAGGATTCGAAGCACTGAGGCGGGCGCCCAGTATCCACTACGGACTACGAGAAAAGGAATTACCAGTAGGTATTAATTTCCTATTTTCTTTAACGTTCTAGTGGATACTGGGGAACTGTACTTTAGTACCGTGGGGAAGTCCCAAAGCTCCCAAAACGGGCGGGAAAGGGCTGAGCCCCCTGCAAAACTGCCTGACCAAACTGAAGGTCATCCTAGGCCAAGGTGTCGAACCTATAGAACCTAACAAAAGTGTTTGACCCAGACCAAATAGCATCTCGGCACAACTGTAAGGCCGAGACACCCCGTGCAGCCGCCCAGGAAGAACCCACTGATCTGGTCGAGTGAGCCTGAATAGACGTCGGCAAAGGCAGAGCTGCAGAAGCATAGGCCTGTTGAATGGTCAACCTGAGCCAACGAGCAATAGATTGCTTAGAAGCCGGGCGACCAATCTTGGTGGCATCATAAAGGACAAATAGCGAGTCAGATCTCCGATGACGAGCAGTCCTCTTGACATAAATCTACAGAGCCCTCACCACATTCAAGGACTCTGAGCCAACCGAAGCGTCAGGCAACACTGGAACCACATTGGGTTGATTCACGTGAAAAGCTGACACTACTTTCGGCAAAAACTGAGGCCGGGTCCTGAGTTCCGGCCTGTCTTCATGAAAAAATCAAATATGGGCTCTTACAGGATAAGGCCCCCAATTCAGAGACACGTCTGGCAGACGCCAAAGCTAGTAACATTACAGTCTACCAGGTAAGAAGTTTTAATTCCACCCTATGCAAGGGTTCAAACCAGTCCATCTGAAGGAAGGACAAAACCACATTTAGATCCCACGGAGAAGTGGGAGGTACAAAAGGCGGTCTCATATGAAGAACTCCCTTCAGGAAGGTCTGTACTTCTGGTAATCTGAACTGATCTGCACTTTGATGGAGCCTAAACGTAGGCCCATATCCACTCCTGCTTGTAGGAATAGTAGAAAGCAACCAATTTGAAATTCCACAGGAGAAACCTTTCTTCCTTCACACCAAGAAACATACTTTTTCCAGATACGATGATAATGTTTTGATGTAACCAGCTTCCGGGCCTGTTATCAACCCTGGCAGGAAGACCTTTTCTGGCTAGAATGTCGCTCTCAACTTCTAAGCCATCAAACGTAACTGCTGTAAGTCTGGATAGACGAATAATCCTTGCTGAAGAAGATCCTTTAGCAGCGGCAGAGGCCAGGGTTCTTCCAGAGCCATGGTCAGGAGGTCCGAATACCAAAGCCGTCGAGGCAAATCCGGGGCAATCAGAATTGCTTGAACGCTGTCCCGTTTTAGCCTTTTTAGCGGTATTGGAGGGAACGGGTACACAAACTGGTAAGTCCATGGCGTCGTCAGTGCTTCCACTGCCACAGCCTGCGGCTCCCTCGTTCTGGAACAGTAACTGCGTAGCTTCTTGCTGAGACGAGAAGCCATCAGATCTATCTGCGGATAACCCCACTGGTGAATTAACTGTTGAAATACCTGAGGATGGAAGCTCCTTTCCCCCGGATGGAGGTCATGCCTGCTGCGAAAGTCTGCTTCCCAGTTGTCCACTCCTGTAATGAATATGGCTGAGATGGCCCTTGCATTGGCCTCCGCCCAGAGGAGTATATTTGACACTTCTCTCATCACCGCTTCTTGTCAATTTATTTACGCCACTACCGTGGCGTTGTCCAACTGAACCTGGATCGGTTGATCCCTCAGAAGATAGGAAGCTTGTAGAAGGGCATTGTACATTGCCCTGAGTTCGACGACATTTATCAGCAGAGCAGATTCCTGACTCGACCATCTCCCCTGGAACTGAGCCCCCTGGGTCACAGCCCCCCAACCCCAGAGGCTGGCATCTGTTGTCAGTAGAATCCATGACTGGGTACTGAAACTCCGGCCTTCTACCAGGTGAGGAACTTGTAGCCACCACAATAGAGAAATACGTGCTTTTGTAGATAGGGTCACATTCTGATGCATATGTAGGCGAGACCCTGACCATTTGTCCTGCAAATCCAGCTGAAATGGCCGGGCATGAAACCTGCCATATTGGACTGCCTCGTATGCGGCCACCATCTTGCCCAGCAAGCATATGCAAATATGTATTGAGACCTTGTGAGGTCGGAGTACTGAGTGCTACATAGCTTGGAGAGTTAAGGCCTTGTCCATAGGGAGTAACACCTTTTGAGACTCTATCCAGTATCATTTCCAGGAACTGAAGTTGTTGGGATGGTTCCAAGTGAGATTTCCAAAAATCTAGTATCAACCCGTAATTAGGCGAGTTGTCCGGTCGATGCTTTGCAGTAGACGTTCCCTGGACACTGCTTTTATCAGGAGATCGTCCAAGTAAGGAACTATGTTGACTCCCTTCACGCGCAGTTGCAGCATCATCTCCGCCATGACCTTTATGAAGGCCCTCGGAGCTGTAGAGAGGTCAAAGGGTAAGGCCTGAAACTGGAAATGGTTGTCCAATATAGAGAATCTGAGGTAAGCCTGATGAGGAGGCCACATGGGAATGTGCAGGTAAGCATCCTTGACATCCAGAGATACTAAGAATTCCCCCTCCTCCAGACCAGACACTGCTGCCTGCAGGGATTCCATCTTGAATCTGAACACCCGTAGATACGGGTTCAAGGACTTCAGGTTCAAGATGGGCCGCACCGAACCATTGGTTTTGGTACAGCAAAAAAACTAGAGTAAAAAACGCTGTTGTGTAACAGAGGAGGTACTGGAACCACGACTCCAATCTAAAAGTTTTTGAATGGCTTCTTGCAAGGTAACTTTTGCTGCGGGTGAAACTGGTAAGCCTGACCTGAAAAATCTGTGAGGAGGAAGTGCTTGAAATTCCTGCCGGTATCCTTGAGAAATGAGGTCCCTCACCCAAGGATCCCGGCAGGACTTTGCTCACACGTGGGCGAAATGTTGAAGGCGAGCACCTACCGGAAAGTCGCCCTGCTGTTGATGGCAACCGTCACGCGGAAGGCTTTGCGGCAGAGGATCTGGAGTTTGGTCCAAAGATACAGCAGCTGCCGGTTTTCAGGACTTGCCACGAGATCCTCTAGGAGCATTGGAGGCCCCTCGGCCTCTGCCTCTGAACTTTGCTGGTGCAGCCGACGGCAGATAGGCAGACTTACCCGCCGTTGCCTGAGAAATCCATTTATTTAACTAGTCTCCAAACAAGGCATCACCTGTAAAGGGAAGATTTTCTACACCCTTTTTGGAATCCGCATCCGCTGACCATTGGCGTAACCACAGTGCTCTGCGGGCTGAAACCGCCATAGCAGTAGTACAGCCATTTATCCGACATAATTCTTTAATAGCTTCGCTCATAAAGTTTGCAGCATCCTGTATATGCTGCGGCAATGTAATTGTCTCCTCCTGGGGCAGAGAGTCAAATCCATTTATCATATTATCAGACCATTTAACCACTGCCCTTGAAATCCAACCACAAACTATTGTGGGACGTTGCGCTATGCCCGCTGTAATATACAGTGCTTTGAGAGTGGTATCAATTTTACGGTCAGCTGAGTCTTTCAGAGGTATTGCCCCAGGTACTGGCAGTACCAATTTTCGTGACAGTCTGGACACAGAAGTATGTACTGATAGGGTAATTTCCCATACCTTTCTGTCCTCCGTGTGGAGGGGAAAGGAAGATAACCTCTGAGGAGTATTGAATTTTTTGTCAGGGTTTACCCATGCCTCCCTGGCCACAGAGTTTAATTCCTTTGGTACAGGAAACGTGGCTGAGGATTTTGCTTTTACATTAAAATGCAATTCTTCATCTGGTTCTGCCTCCTGATCGGGTATGTTGAGAACCTCCCTCACAGCATAAATGAGGGCCTCCACCCCGGGGGACAGAGAGCTGTCCTCCATATCATCTGTTTCATCCAAATCAGGAAGCTCAGAATCAGACTGGAGCACCTGTGGAAGTGAGCGTTTATGTGAAACCAACAGAGGGGACTGAGAAGCCTTTCTGTTATCTGCAGTCTTAGCCACCAAATCAACAGACACTTGTCATTCCTTTCTGGCTGCAGCCAGTTCTGTATTAACATGCTCTTAAAAGAGTCTAACCAGTCAGGTGCCTGTGTACTGTTTTCTTGTAGGGATGATAAACACTGTTCACACATGAGAGAACCCTCAGAAGAAGTAGTAATATTACAAGAAGTATACATAACTTTGTCAGCAGACATGTTTACACAGTGTGACGCAATGACAATGTAGTGAAAACCACCTTAAGCACCCCCACACAGACCCTAGAGAGCCCTTGGAGTGACAGAGAGAGAGTGGAGACCAGCACACAAAAACACAGCAGCACAGCGTACCGCTGTGTATACAGATCACACATGTTATGTCTTGGCTCAGCGGCGCTACCACTGATATGCTCTCTCTCTGCTATGAACCCCCTGGTACGAGTACAGAGTCTGAACAGCCCGGGTCCGTGGAGGAGCAGCGTGTATGCAGCCTTGCGATCCAGACCAGCAAAAGGGCGCCTTTCGTGCCTCTGGTCCCGCTCTCCGGGAAGCCCTGCCCCCGTAATGGCACGCTGTCCCTAATGAGATTATACTGGCCTTAAGTAACAGATTACACTTGTTGTTAAACAAACGTCTTTTTAAAGATGCTGTGTAGCTATGTGGAGTATAATACGCCTGTACAGCCAGTGTGGTCCACGGCGGGCACCGCAGCTCGTGGCCCGTGACATGCCACCAATCTTCACCGGGGACCCGCTAATCGGGACCCCGGTGTTAACACTCACCGCACCTGCGTCACTTCGGCATCTGTTAGAGGGTGGCGGCGTGCTGCAGGCGTGTGCGCACACAGTGTGGTATGTGAAACAGCGCCTCAGCATGAAGGTGTAGAGCAGTGTTTCCTAAATTCTGTACTCAAGAATTCCGAAATGTTGGTAAAACTGCTTTTATACATTAGGTTGATCCGGATTCCTACTACTAGTAAACTCAGTTGAGGAATGTTCAAGGGTTTGGCCTAACAAAAATAGAGGAGACATTTGGGCAGCAGCTTAAACAACAAGTATGAGTGGACTGTTTTGGGCAGGTCAGCCACTAGGACTCGTAAAGTGTGGAGTATCACAAACAGATACAACAGAGAGGCTTGTAGAGGAAGATCTATGGTAGCTCACAACTACTGGCCAAACTGTTAGTGCAAAGGGTGGCTAACAGGTGACACAACAGCAACCAGTCAAGTCAAATCTTGTACGGAGACATCACCTGAAGGGCAGTGTTTGGTTGATATAGTGAATATTGAGCATTCCAGTAATTGGAAACTACCTGGTGAAGGAAATTAACCTGTTTAAAGCAGTAGAGGTAGCCCACAGGCAATGTAGAAACATAGAATTTGACGGCAGATAAGAACCACTTGGCCCATCTAGTCTGCCCTTTTTTTTTTTACTATATTTTTATCTCAAAACTTATTTGATCCTTCTTTCTTTGTAAGGATATCCTTATGTCTATCCCATGCATGTTTAAATTGCTCTACTGTTTTATCCTCTACCACCTCTGAAGGGAGGCTATTCCACTTGTCCACTACCCTTTCTGTGAAGTAATTTTTCCTCAAATTTCCCCTGAAACTCCCCCCCCCTCCCCCCTCCAGTCTCAGTGCATGTCCTCGTGTCCTATTGCTTCTCTTCATTTGGAGAATGTTTCCCTCCTGGATTTTGTTAAAACCTTTGATATATTTGAAAGTTTCTGTCATGTCCCCCCTTTCCCTTCTCTGCTCCAAACTATACATATTGAGATTTTTTAGTCTTTCTGGGTAAGTTTGGTGATGTAGGCCATGCACCAGTTGCCCTTCTTTGTACAGTCTCTAATGTATTAATATCCTTTTGAAGATATGGCCTCCAAAATCTCCAAAATAGAACAAAGTGTTCAAGATGAGGCCGTACCAATGACCTATACAATGGCATTATTACTTCTTTCTGCTTACCTTTCCCAATGCAGCCAAGCATCTGACTAGCCTTTTTCATTGCTTTGTTACATTGCTTACCTGTCTTTAAGTCACCTGAAATAGTGACTCCTAGATCCCTTTCCTTCTCAGTAGTTTCCAGTATAGTGCCATTAATACTATATTTAGCCTTTGGATTTTTGAGACCCAAGTGCATGATTTTGTATGTTTTGGCATTAAACTGTAATTGCCACACTCTTGACCATTCCTCTAGTCTAGTCTACCTAGATCCTCAATCATTTGTTTTACCCCACCTGGTGTGTCTACCCTGTTGCATACCTTTGTGTCATCCACATCTGCAAATGGCATACTTTCCCTTTAATGCCATTTGCAATGTCACCAATAAAGATATTAAAAAGCACTGGTCCAAGTACAGATCCCTTGGGTACTCCACTGGTTACATTTCCCTCCTGTGAATGCACTCCATTTACCACATCTATCTGTTTTCTATCTTGCAACCAAGATCTTATCCATTAAACAATCCTAGTATCCAATCCCAAGCTTCCAAGTTTATTTAGCAGTCTGCGATGTGGAACAGTGTCAAAAGCCTTATTAAAGTCTAGATAAGCTATATCCACAGCTCCACCCTTATCCATCACTTTACTCACAGTCAAAAAAGTCAATAAGATTTGTTTGACATGATCTCCCCCAGTGAATGCAGCAGTTTGGGATCCTATACTTTGCTGGATTTGAGATAATCTACAACTCTTTCTTTTAAGAGTGTTTCTATCAATTTCCTTACTACTGATGTAAGACTCACTGGTCTGTAGTTGTTTGCCTCTTTCTTGCTTCCACTTTTGTGCAGTGGGACTATGGGGGGTAATTCCAAGTTGATTGCAGCAGGATTTTTGTTAGCAGTTGGGCAAAACCATGTGCACTGCAGGGGAGGCAGATTTAACATGTGCAGAGAGAGTTAGATTTGGGTGTGGTGTGTTCAATCTGCAATCTAATTTGCAGTGTAACAATAAAGCAGCCAGAATTTACCCTGCAGAGAAACAAAATTTCTCTAACGTCCTAGAGGATGCTGGGACTCCGTAAGGACCATGGGGAATAGACGGGCTCCCGCAGGAGGCATTGGCACTTTAAGAAAGACTTTGGACTCTGGGTGTGCACTGGCTCCTTCCTCTATGCCCCTCCTCCAGACCCCAGTTTTAGACTGTGCCCAGAGGAGAATGGGTGCACTGCAGGGAGCTCTCCTGAGTTTCCTGCTTAGAAAGCATTTTTGTTAGGATTTTTTTCTCTTTTTCAGGGAGCACTGCTGGCAACAGGCTCCCTGCATCAAGGGACTGAGGAGAGAGGAGCAGACCTACTTAAATGATAGGCTCTGCTTCCTCGGCTACTGGACACCATTAGCTCCAGAGGGAGTGAACACAGGTTCGTCCTGGGCGTTCACCCCAGAGCCGCGCCGCCGTTCTCCTCACAGAGCCAGAAGAAACGAAGACAGAAGACGTCTCAGGCGGCAGAAGCCTTCGGTGCTTCACTGAGGTAACGCACAGCACTGCAGCTGTGCGTCATTGCTCCCATACACTTCACACACTCCGGTCACTGTAAGGGTGCAGGGCGCAGGGGGGGCGCCCTGGGCAGCAATAAAAACCTCTCCTATGGCAAAAGTCTATATACATGTACAGGTGGGCACTGTACATGTATATAAAAGAGCCCCCGCCATTTTTTAGTAAGTTTGAGCGGGACAGAAGCCCGCCGCCGAGGGGGCGGGGCTTCTCCCTCAGCACTCACCAGCGCCATTTTCTCTCCACAACACCGCTGAGAGGAAGCTCCCCGGACTCTCCCCTGCTTGACACACGGTGAAAGGGGGTTTTAAAGTAGAGGGGGGGCACATTATTGGCGTTTTTACATTAAGCAGCGCTACTGGGTAAACAATCTGTGTTTTTCTCCAGGGCTATATAGCGCTTGGGTGTGTGCTGGCATACTCTCTCTCTCTCCAAGGGGCCTCAGGGGGAACCTATCTTCAGAAAAGAGATTCCCTGTGTGTGTGAAGTGTGCCGGTACATGTGTGTCGACATGTTTGACGAGGAAGGCTCACCTAAGGAGGAGGGGGAGTGCATGATGGTTAGGTCGCCGTCGGCAATGCCGACACCGGACTGGGTGGATATGTGGAATGTCTTGAATGCAAATGTAAATTTACTGCATAAACGATTAGACAAGGCTGAAGCTAGGGATCAGTCAGGTAGTCAGACCATGCCTGTCCCTGTGGCACCAGTACCTTCGGGGTCTCAAAAACGCACCATATCCCAGATCACTGACACAGATACCGACACAGATACTGACTCTAGTGTCGACTATGAGGATGCAAAATTACAGCCAAAGGTGGCGAAAGGTATTCGTTACATGATTATTGCCATTAAAGAGGTTTTGCATATCACTGAGGAATCCCCTGTCCCTGACACGAGGGTACACATGTATAAAGGGAAAAAGCCTGAGGTCACTTTTCCGTCCTCTTTTGAACTAAGCGACTTGTGCGAAAAGGCTTGGGAATCTCCAGATAGGAGACTACAAGTTCCCAAAAGGATTCTTATGGCGTATTCCCTTTCCACAAAAGGACAGGATACGATGGGAATCTTCGCCGAAGGTCGACAAGGCGCTGACACTCTTATCCAAGAAGGTGGCACTGCCTTCTCAGGATACAGCTACCCTCAAGGATCCTGCTGATCGTAAGCAGGAGGTTACCATGAAGCACATTTACACACATTCCGGTACTATCGTTAGACCGGCTATGGCATCGGCCTGGGTGTGTAATGCTGTCGCAGCATGGACAGATTCCTTATCTACGGAACTTGACACCCTAGATAAGGATACCATTCTAATGACCCTAGAGCATATCAAAGATGCTGCTTTATATATGAGGGATGCTCAGAGACATTTGTTTACTAAGCTCCAGAATAAATGCTATGTCTATTTCTGCTAGGCGACTCCTGTGGACCCGACAGTGGACGGGAGATGCCGACTCAAACGGCATATGGAGTCGTTGCCTTACAAGGGGGAGGAGTTGTTTGGAGAAGGCCTCTCGGACCTTGTCTCTACTGCTACGGCTGGAAAAATTGAATTTCTTACCTTATGTCTCCCCGCAGCCTACTAAAAAGGCACCTCATTATCAAATGCAGTCCTTTCGTTCCAATAAAAGCAAGAAGGTACGGGGATCGTCCTTCCTTGCCAGAGGAAAAGGCAAGGGAAAAAAGCTGCATGCAGCTAGTTCCCAGGAGCAGAAGTCCTCCCCTACATCTGCAAAGTCCACCGCATGATGCTGGGGTTTCCCGGGGGGAGTCAGCTCAAGTGGGGGCATGTCTTCGATTTTTCAGCCAGGTCTGGGTTCACTCACAGGTGGATCCCTGGGCTATAGAGATTGTTTCTCAGGGATACAGGCTGGAATTCAAAGACGTGCCTCCTCGCCGGTTTTTCGAATTAGCTCTGCCAGCTTCCCCGTCAGAGAGGGAGTTAGTGTTGACTGCAATTCAAAAATTGTATCTTCAACAGGTGATAGTCAAAGTTCCTCTTCTCCAGCAAGGAAAGGGGTATTACTCAACCCTGTTTGTGGTCCCGAAACCGGACGGTTCGGTCAGGCCCATTTTGATTCTAAAATCCCTGAACTTGTACTTGAGAAAGTTCAAGTTCAAGATGGAATCGTTCAGAGCGGTTATCGCCAGCCTGGAGGGGGGGGGGGGGGGGGGGGGAGATTGGATGGTGTCCCTGGACATAAAGGATGCATACCTTAATTTTCCGATTTTTCCCTCCTCACCAGGCGTTCCTGAGATTTGCAGTACAGGACTGTCATTATCAATTTCAGACGTTGCCGTTTGGGCTTTCCACAACCCCGAGAATTTTCACCAAGGTAATGGCGGAAATGATGGTGCTCCTGCGCAAGCAGGGTGTCACAATTACCCCATACTTGGACGATCTCCTCATAAAGGCGAGATCTCGGGAGAAGTTGCTGGACAGCGTGTCGCTGTCGGTGAGGATGTTGCAGGGGCACGGCTGGATTCTCAATATACCGAAGTCCCAGCTAGTCCCTACAATGCGCCTGACCTTTCTGGGTCTGATTCTAGTTTAGACCGAGACTGTTGTTTGTTCATACTATTAACTGGGTAGTTATCACAAGTTATACGGTGTGATTGGTGTGGCTGGTATGAGTCTTGCCCTGGGATTCCCAAAAAACCTTTCCTCGTACTGTCCATCTCCTCTGGGTCTGGAGGAGGGGCATAGAGGGAGGAGCCAGTACACACCCAGAGTCCAAAGTCTTTCTTAAAGTGCCCATGCCTCCTGCGGAGCCCGTCTATTCCCCATGGTCCTTACGGAGTCCCAGCATCCTCTAGGGACTACGAGAAATAGATTTACCGGTAAGTGTAAAATCTTATTAACCCACCCAGATCTAACTCTCTCTGCACATGTTATATCTGCCTCCCCTGCAGTGCACATGGTTTTGCCCAACTGCTAAAAAAATCCTGCTGCGATCAACTTGGAATTACCCCCTATGTTCGCTCTTTTCCAGTCATCTGGAATTACTCCTGTAGCTAATGACTGGTTGAATAATTCTGTCAATGGTGCTACCAGCGCCTCTTTAAGTTCTTTTAGTATCCTTGGATGTATCCCATCTGGCCCCATAAATTTGTCCACTTTCAGCTTTGAGAGTTCTGTTAGGACCTTCTCCTCTGTAAATGTACTTGTTTCATTTTCCTGAACATTTTCCTGAGGACCAGGAATTGTAGAAGAAACCATGTGAGTCATTGGTGGCATCCACTTCTGAGGGATGGTGTGTCCCAGAGCCAGATGGAGGGGGTCAGTGGGTAGCACGGATGGTGTAATAGTTAGCATTATTGCCTCACAGCACTGAGGTCGTGGGTTAATTCCCACCATGGCCCTAACTGTGTGAAGATTGTATATTCTCCCCGTACTTGCGTGGTTTTCCTTCAGGTACTCTGGTTTCCTCACACAACCATAAAAGATTTTTGTAATGTAATATTAAAGCAAACACAAGTTATATAGCCATTTATATGCTCATTACATAGTGTCTATTGCTTGTTGTAAACATTCTACAAGAGAAAAAGAGAATATATATTGAAAATTTGCGTATTTTTCATTTATTTGTTTTTGTTAATATGAAAGTAGTGGTGTATATTCATTTTTCCCTTTCTCTCTTGATTTGTATGTCAAGGGAAAAAAAACACCTAACTAATTATGAATGAATGAGTAATTGGTTGGGGAGGTATTCTCATGCATAATTAAAGTACAGCATAATAACTGCTGTGATAATGGCCAGTTAGCCTAATATTGGATTGTATTTGACCCCAAACTAAAGAGCACTGTGCAATACTCTTGAAAATGAGCAAATTATTTTTAAGGCGTACCTGGGAATCTAGTCATCAAGTGACCTCTGACAACTTAGATGTAAAGTCATTTGCCAGTTGTCTTAACAGGCCCGTGTGTAATCTAATGGCTTGGTTTTAAAGAAGAATAAACTGATGTGTCCAGTTGGGCTGGTCACGTATAGCAGGTGGTCCTTTCATTTAAAGTTTTTGGGAGGCAGCAAGATCTGTCCGCATTTGCACGATTATACAAATCATTGATTTAAGTAGCTTGTGACGAATGTAAAAGCATATCTTTGGTATTTAATGTTAATCTCCTGATCTTTTTGCCCCCAATTTTGAAGTGGGCAAGGATACAGCCTAATTCACATATATACATGTATTTAGAAAGACGTGCGCTCATTTGTATGATTGTTAGTGAGGTCAGGCTTGTATGTGACATGGGTGGCGACAGACAAGATGCAACAGCCAATGAATGTGAGATTGATAGGAGATGGGCACCCCAACAACCTAGAATAGTGATATCCGGTATTGGAGAAACTGATGTGGAAAGATTTTGTTGTCAAATGTATCTATAAGTGAATTGTACAGTGAACTTGTTTTCTGCAGCTGTGGACCCAGTAGAAGTATTGCAGCGACTGTAAGGCTATATGGGGCTATACTTGATATTTGTGTGTTTGCACCATTTGCATGTGTTTTGTATGTGAGAGACGTGGGTACCATGCAATTTGTCACATCATTTTTCTCCTTCTGCTGTATCATAGATGATGCTACCGTCTAAATACGCATTGTCACAAACTAAACTGGCAGTCACACTTAATTGAAGTTAATCTCGTTAATATGGTACTTAGTTAGCTAGTTTAGCATTGCCCTAAGCATTAGAAGAAGCTGCATTGAGTGTCCTACTGTCTGATGTTTTTCTGCAGTATGTAGCGACATATCAGGACATGTTTCTTTGTAGTTAAAGTGCAATTATATTGATAATATAGAAAATAAATAAAAGATTGGATAGTCCTCTCAGTCTCGTGCTAGTAATATGAATATACTTCAGTTGTGTGGGGAGATTTTTATTTATTATTTTTTTGCCAAGCTTGTCTGATATCTAATCATTTTGTATTTCACAGGAGGCTGTCTTGCTGTGGTGCAGCAGTGTGTAGAACAGCTGGACCTCTCCAAGGTGCTGCCTCTGGGACGCCAGCACAGCTTACTCAATAGTCTGGAGGTAGTTTTGAAGAATCTGGGTCACTTGATCAGCCCCTACTTACCCGAGATGCTTCAGATTTTACTTTGCATTACTGCCGCTGTGTCTCGTATTCTTGAGCAGAAAGAAAAGGTAATGAGCTGCTATTACCAAGATTTTATTCTTCAATGAGTCCTTGTGTTCCATGATTCAATGTGTTCCTAGTGTTGTGGAACTTATTGAAAATATTTAATTCAGACAATATTCATATATAACACTTGCAGGTGTTGGCGAAGTCAAGGTTACCCTGTTTGAGGTTTAAAGTGACGATCATTTTAAGGTCAAAACCAGGGTTTTTTGTTTTTTTTAAGTGATTGCCAGTTTAAAATATCGGGCAGACTCTGGGATCTTGCCGATGCCTGCAAGTCACAGGCTGTTACATTATTTTTTGGAATACATGGGGAAGAATGTATTAGCCCCCCTTCTACCTACTCCTACCGGAGCTAAGCCTGCTTCTCCCTACCCCTACGGGAGCTCATCCTGCTTCTCCCTACCCCTATGGGAGCTAAGCCTGCTTCTCCCTACCCCTACGGGAGCTCATCCTGCTTCTCCCTACCCCTATGGGAGCTAAGCCTGCTTCTCCCTACCCCTAAGGGAGCTCATCCTGCTTCTCCCTACCCCTATGGGAGCTAAGCCTGCTTCTCCCTACCCCTATGGGAGCTAAGCCTGCGAGCTAAGCCTGCTTTATATGAAACAGGGAAATCTATGTGGAGTTTATACTATTAGCATTTTGGTTTTTTTTTGTCTGGGTGGTCAAGTCTTCACCAGCAGTACAAAATCTTATTAGTGTCATACTGGTACTGTGCGTTTTGAACTATTATCATCATGACTATTACTATTGTTGTTTTGATAGCGCCAAAGGGGAAGAAACTGATTTAAACTGATAAAATATTCTCATCTTAAAACATGGTGCTTGATCCTGAGGGATGATACATGATTGTGGATGCAGAAATTGATGGCTTCAAATATACTGTGGTGAATCTCTGCACCTAATATTGCTATGGGGGATTTCCTTCGCTGGCTTATGCAAGTCCTGTCCAGTAGATCCTTATAATAATAATAATAATAATAATAATAATAATAATAATAATACAGTTTGTCATCATGCAAAACAAAGAATGATTTGTTAAATGAAAGTACCACACTGTAGTGCCTAAAAATGGGCAAATGATAGGAAAGCGTACCGAACAAATTCTCTGAGCATTTTTGTGTTAAACAATGTTATGGTTCAACATACAAATAGCTGATGGAAAGAAATAATGTAGTCGCTTGGTGCATGACATCAGTTCTCTGAACCTTTTATTGGATGGTAATTTTTCAGACACCCTACAGTATGGATGACCAGAGTCGCACATAATGCTCATGCTCTTTTTAGGTCCTGGTTCTCATAATGTTCATGAATGCTAGACAGCTTTACCCAACAATTTTACCAAACGTTTGAGCCCTCCTATTTTTTCTGCAGTACAATTGCCAAACCAAGTTATCATACCAAAAGTCAAAACACTCTTGATGGTGCAACTGTAAAAATTCACAAGAATGCATCTACACATACCTGCCGCTGTCAACTGTCTTAAGAAAAAAAGCCGTTGCTGGGCTTTTCTTAATATAACTGCGGTGTTAGAAGGCCATGTTAGGTCTTTCAATACCATAGTTCCGAGAAACTTAAGATATCCATTGTATCCATTTGTGGTAGATGGAGACTTTAATACAGTGGACAGTCTCACAATAGATAAATTGTCACCAGCTTCTAGGTTTGTCTTCCCCGTGCTGGATACATATGCAGAGTTTAGAGAGGTGCTACAACTTATTGACCCCATGGCATCATCTGAATCAAACAGATCGCTCTTTTACTCATTTATCGAGAGCTCACAGCTCTTTGTCCAGGATAGATTATAGTTTGTCTAATTCTTTATTGGCCCATCTTAAAGCTGTTAGTTTAAGGATATTGTTGCCGCCCTAATGACTATGGAGTTATATTGTGATTAGGGTGGCCAATCTCGTGATCTGTGGGATCCCAGGATTTACGGCAAAAATCAGTCGGGATTCAATCCCGGGATTGGAAGCTCCAATCCCGGGCACTTCGGGATCAGGTGGTCCTATGTTTTTTTTAAATGTGGGGCAGCGTTGAGCGTCCTCAGGAGGCTCAGACACTGCCCGGGTCCCTCCTCCTGGCTCCCCCTGCGCAGTGTGAAGTGAAGTGTCAGAGGTTATGCTGCGCAGCCAGCCACCCGCATATCTGCCGCACAGACCTCGCCGGTTCACTCCTCCTGGCTCCCCCTGCACAGCGTGACGTGAAATCAGAGGTCACGCTGCCCGCTACCCACCACATGGACCGCATGGCTCCCCGCCATCCAGACCTCATTGAACTGGAGGAAGTAACCCACCCACCTTCCCAGGTACTATGGTGGTCAGTTATGTGGACGGGGACACAGGAATCAAACCTATCCTGGGGTTGACCATATTTCAGTTCCGATAACCGGGAAATCCTTTTGAAGTCGTCTGGTTTTCGACAATTGCTGTCTTATTCCTGGTTGAATTTTCTGGACAATAATATCACACACTGGTATAACCCTGTTCTGCAAGACATCAATGCGGTAATGAGGGGTAAAAACACTCTTTTGTTGCAGCACTGAGTGACACATCCTTCAAGAAAACCTATACTCAGACTATTTTCATAGGTTTTATTCTTTATAGCCCTATTCCTCCACAGGATACTTTTCATAGCTTGTTTTGAATGAAGCGGTCTTGCCTAAGTTGACCCAAGAGCACAAAAAGGTCTTCTGTATGGGGAAGTTACTGAGGAAGAGTTACATGTAGTGATTATTGCTACTTAAGGCTTCAGGTCTGGACGGACTTAGTGGTGTTTATTATAAGGTGCTTGAACGTGAAATAGTGCCTACTCTCTTGGAATTATTTAATACTGTTTACAGGTCAGCACCGGACTATTCATCCTTTACCAGTGCATACACTACCTTTATTCCGAAACCGGGGAGAGACCCCATGCTGGTAGACTCCTATAGGCCATTTACCGATTTCAAAGTTTATGGCCAATAGACTACAACTGACTCTCCCTGACTTAAGGTGCATACACACCATGCAATATTTTAGTCACTATCGCTCATTTCTCTTACGTCCTAGAGCAGGGGTGGGGAACCTTTTTTCTACCGAGGGCCATTTGGATATTTATAAAATCCTTCGGGGGCCATACAAAAATTCTCAACTTAAAAAATTACCCTGCCCCCCAGCAGGTCTGCCCCATAGAGGTACTGTGTGTGCGCGCCGGAGGCGCGCGCGCCAAAAAAATGGGTGTGGCCAGTTAAAATGGGACGTGATACACATATGCCCCCAATAGTGCAGTGCCAGATCCACAATTGCCCACACAGTGCCAGGTATACAAATGCCCCTCACAGTGCCAGGTATACAAATGCCCCTCACAGTGCCAGGTATACAAATGCCCCTCACAGTGCCAGGTGTACAAATGCCCCTCACAGTGCCAGGTATACAGATGTCCCCACAGTGCCAGGTATACAGATGCCCCCACAGTGCCAGGTATACAGATGCCCCCCCCCCCCCCCCCACAGTGCCAGGTATACAGATGCCCCCCCCCACACCCACAGTGCCAGGTATACAGATGCCCCTCACGGTGCCAGGTATACAAATGCCCCTCACGGTGCCAGGTATACAAATGCCCCTCACAGTGCCAGGTATACAGGTGTCCCCACAGTGCCAGTTATACAGATGCCCCCACAGTGCCAGGTATACAGATGTCCCCACAGTGCCAGTTATACAGATGCCCCCACAGTGCCAGGTATACAGATGCCCCCACAGTGCCAGGTATACAGATGCCCCCCACAGTGCCAGGTATACAGATGCCCCTCACAGTGCCAGGTATACAGATGCCCCCCACAGTGCCAGGTATACAGATGCCCCCCACAGTGTCAGGTATACAGATGCCCCCCACAGTGCCAGGTATACAAATGCCCCCCACAGTGCCAGGTATACAAATGCCCCCCACAGTGCCAGGTATACAAATGCCCCCCACAGTGCCAGGTATACAGATGCCCCCACAGTGCCTCCCCCCCTTCCGTGCTACTTACCGCTCCTTTCGGCGGGACACGGAGGAGAGCGCGGCTATGTTGGGCGGCAGCGTGTAGGACTTGAAACCAGCCGCCGGTTCGAGAGCCAATCAGAGCTCGCGGACCGGCAGCCGCGGCTCCTGATTGGCTGCCGGTCCGCGAGCTCGGATTTGCTCACGAACCGGCGGCTGGTTTCAAGTTCTACACGCCGCCACCGCGCTCTCCTCCCTGTCCTGACACTGACAGCTGAGATACGCTGCCGCCGGACTGAGCGGCGGCGTGTCTCACTGGGAGAAGCGGGTGGGCCGGAGCAAACTGCTTTGCGGGCCTTATACGGCCCGCGGGCCGGAGGTTCCCCATCCCTGTCCTAGAGGATGCTGGGGACTCCAATAGGACCATGGGGTATAGACGGGATCCGCAGGAGCTTGGGTACACTGAAAAGACTTTAACTGGGTGTGAACTGCCGCCCTGGGCAGCATTTACTGAGGTCTGAGATACCGGCAGAAGGCTTTTCGGTGCCTCGGCACCGTTTTTCAAACCCCCGCCGGCATTTTAATTTTTCAAATTTAGCGGGCTGAAGCGCGCCGGGAAGGGGCGGAGCTTAGTCGCGCGGCTCACCAGCGCCATTTTCCCTCATACACGCGGCTGCATGAGACGCTGGCCGGGGACCTCCAAAAGCTCCACTACAAGTAACGCGGAGCTAATCGGGGGGGGGGAAGGAGGGGGGGCACAGTTTTATGGTGCATATTTACTGTTTTAAAGCAGCGCCTTTTACATATATTAGTTGGTGGGATATATGGGCGCTGGGGTGTGAGCTGGCATACTCCCTCCGTGTTCCTCTTTCCGGGCTTCCTTGTGGGCCTGTCCCCTAGCTGAGGCATTGTGTGTGTTTGTTGGTGTGTCGATACTCAGTGTCGGCATGTCTGAGGCTGAATGTTATTCACCGGAGGAGGTTACTGGGGGAGCAGATGCGGGTCTGGATTTGGCTTTGTCGGCGCAGCCGACACCTGATTTATTCACATTGTTAAATACACTTAATACAAATGTGGCTTCTTTGTCAAAGAGGTTAGATAAATCAGAGTCGCAGACATAGGTGTGGAGAAAATCCATGGAGGATGCTTTGTCTCAGGTGCAGACCCCATCGGGGTCGCAAAAGCATCCGTTTACCTAGGTAGATACTGATACCGACACGGATTCTGATTCCGAGGTCGATTTCACTGAGGCTGCTTTACATCCACGAGTGGTTAAGAGTATTCAATACATGATTGTGGCTATAAAGGATGTTTTACGCATTTCTGATGAACCTGCGGTGCAGGAAACAAGGATTTGTTTGTTCAAAGGGAAAAAACCTGAGGTGAAGTTTCCCCCCTCTCATGAAATGAATACTCTTTGTGAAAAGGCTTGGGAGTCGCCGGACAAGAGGTGGCAGATTCCCAAGAGGATTTACATGGCGTATCCTTTCCCCTCTGATGACAGGGAAAAATGGGAGGTGTCTCCAAATGTGGACAAACCTCTATCTCGTTTGTCTAAGAAGGTGGCGCTTCCGTCTCCTGACACAGCAGCTCTCAAGGATCCGGCGGATCGCAAGCTGGAGACGTCTCTGAAGTCCGTTTTTGCTAATACGGGTGCATTGCTCAGACCTGCTGTGGCGTCGGTATTGGTGAGTAGTGCTATTGCTAAATGAGCTAAGAATTTAGCTGCTGATATGGATACCCTTGATAAAGATAATGTTCTTTTGACTCTTGGTTTTATCAAGGACGCTGCAGATTACCTGAAGGATGCGGCGTTGGTCTCTTGGGATCAAGAGCCAATGCCATGGCGATCTTGGCCAGGAGGGCGCTGTGGATCCATCAATGGAATGCTGATGCCGACTCCCAAGAGAGCT
Organism: Pseudophryne corroboree; assembly: GCF_028390025.1. Taxonomy (NCBI): domain Eukaryota; kingdom Metazoa; phylum Chordata; class Amphibia; order Anura; family Myobatrachidae; genus Pseudophryne; species Pseudophryne corroboree. The sequence continues at coordinate 570,830,575 of NC_086449.1, read as the reverse complement.
ATGGAAGCTTTACCCTTTAAAAGTAATGTCTTGTTTGGGGACGGCTTGGCTGACCTGGTTTCGACCGAGACTGCAGGGAAGTCGTCTTTTCTTCCATATTGTTCCCACACAACAGAAAAAGGCACCACATCAGCAGATGCAGTCCTTTCGTCCAAATAAATACAGGCGGGGAAAAGGTTCGTCCTTCCTCGCTTCAAAGGGTTGAGGAAGGGGAAGGAAGTCGCCTGCAGTGTCAGGCGCCCAGGACCAAAAGTCCTCCCCTGCCTCTACCAAGTCCACCGCATGACGCTGGGGCTTCCCTGGGGGAGTCCGGACCGGTGCGGTTCTTCAGTCAGGTCTGGATTCAATCAGGCCTGGATCCTTGGGTCCTAGAGATTGTATTTCAGGGATACAAGCTGGAGTTTCAGGAGGCACCCCCTCACCGGTTTTTCATTTCGGCCTTACCATGGTCTCTTCCGGACAGGGAGGTGCTGAAGGCAGCAATACAAAAGTTGTGTCAAGAGAGGGTCATTGTTCCCGTTCCCCCGTCCCAACGGGGGGGGAAGGGTTCTACTCGAGCCTCTTTGTTGTACCAAAACCGGACGGTTCGGTCAGACCGATTCTGAACCTAAAATCCCTCAATCCATACTTGAAAGTTTTCAAGTTCAAGATGGAATCTCTTCGAGCTGTGATTTCCAGCTTAGAAGGGGGGGATTTTATGGCATCAGTCGACATAAAGGATGCCTACTCACACGTCCCAATATATCCTCCGCATCAAGCCTTCCTCAGGTATGCGATACAGGATTCTCATTACCAATTTCAGACGTTGCTGTTTGGGCTTTCCACGGCCCCGAGGATTTTCACCAAGGTCATGGCAGAAATGATGGTTCTCCTACGCAAGCAAGGGGTTACCATTATCCCGTACTTGGACGATCTCCTGATAAAGGCGAGGTCCAAGGAACGATTACTGAGAAGTGTGAATTTGTTACTATCAGTTCTGCGACAGCACGGTTGGGTACTAAATTTGCCAAAATCTCAGTTGATTCCGACCACTTGACTGCCTTTTCTGGGCATGATTCTGGACACGGAGTTACGGAGAGTGTTTCTTCCGGAAGAAAAAGCTCTGAAACTACGGACGATGGTCAGGAAGCTTCTGAGGCCGACAAGTGTGTCGATTCATCACTTTACTCGGGTTCTGGGGAAAATGGTAGCGGCGTACGAAGCCATTCCATTTGGCAGGTTTCATGCCCGGGTGTTTCAGTGGGACCTGCTGAGCAAATGGTCCGGGTCTCACCTGCACATGCACCAGAAGATAGGTCTATCTCCCAGAGCCAGGATTTCTCTCCTGTGGTGGCTACAAACTTCTCACCTCCTAGGAGGTCGCCGGTTCGGTATCCAGGACTGGGTACTACTGACAACAGATGCAAGTCTCCGAGGCTGGGGCGTAGTCACCCAAGGAAGAAATTTCCAGGGGAAATGGTCGCTCCAGGAAGCTTGTCTCCACATAAATGTTCTCGAGTTAAGAGCCATTTACAACGGCCTTCTACAAGCAAGATGCCTTCTTCAGGGTCGTCCTGTCCTGGTACAGTCGGACAACATCACAGCGGTGGCGCATATAAACCGTCTAGGCGGAACAAAGAGCAGGGCGGCTATGGCGGAGGCCACAAAATCCTTCGCTGGGCAGAACAACACGTGAGCACCCTGTCAGCAGTCTTCCTCCCGGGCATGGACAACTGGGAATCAGATTTCCTCAGCAGACACGATCTCCATCCGGGAGAGTGTGCTCTTCACCAAGAGGTATTTGCGGAAGTGACGAAGAGTTGGGGAATTCCGCTGATTGACATGATGGCGTCTCGCCTCAACAAGAAGCTTCCGAGGTATTGTTCCAGGTCATGGGACCCCCAAGCCAGTGCAGTGGACGCCCTTGTGACTCCGTGGGTGTTCCAGTCGGTGTATGTGTTCCCTCCACTTCCTCTCATTCCAAAGGTACTGGGAATCATTCAACGAGCAAGAGTTCAAGCGATTCTCGTCGTTCCAGATTGGCCAAGAAGGGCCTGGTATCCGGATCTTCAGGAATTACTTGTGGAAGATCCTTGGCCGCTTCCTCTAAGAGAGGACCTATTATTGCAGGGACCATGCGTGTTTCCAGACTTACCGCGGCTGCGTTTGACGGCATTGAAGTTGAGCACCAAATCTTAGCTCGAAAAGGTATTCCCGAGGAGGTCATTCCCACTCTCCTTAAGGCTAGGAAGAAGGTTACGGCGAAACATTATCACCGTATTTGGAGAAAGTATGTTTCGTGGTGTGAGACTAAATTGGCTCCTACGGAAGAATTTCACTTGGGTCGGTTTCTCCATTTTTTGCAGGCAGGCGTCAATGCAGGCCTGAAATTAGGCTCCATCAAAGTGCAGATTTCGGCTTTATTTATTTTCTTTCAAAAGGAATTGGCTGCCCTCCCAGAGGTTCAGACCTTTGTAAAAGGAGTGATGCATATCCATCCTCCGTTTGTGCCCCCTGTGGCACCATGGGATCTTGAGGTGGTCTTGCAGTTTCTTATGTCTTCCTGGTTTGAACCTTTACGTAAGGTTGAGTTAAAGTTTCTCACTTGGAAGGTAGTCATGCTGTTGGCTCTGGCGTCTGCCAGGCGTGTGTCGGAGTTGGCGGCCTTATCTCTTAAGAGTCCGTACTTGATTTTCCATTCGGATAGGGCGGAATTAAGGACTCGTCAACAATTTGTGCCGAAGGTGGTTTCTTCGTTTCACATTAACCAACCTATTGTGGTACCCGTGGCTACGGATGCTGTGACAGTTCCAGTGTCTCTGGATGTTGTGAGAGCTTTAAAAATCTACGTCACCAGAACGGCTGTTGCCAGGAAGACAGAGGCGCTGTTTGTCCTGTATGATTCCAACAAGATTGGTCATCCTGCTTCGAAACAGACTATTGCACGCTGGATTTGTAGTACGATTCAGCAAGCTCACTCTTCGGCTGGGCTGCCGGTGCCGAAGTCAGTGAAGGCCCATTCTACCAGGAAAGTGGGCTCATCTTGGGCGGCTACCCGAGGGGTCTCTGCACTTCAGCTTTGCCGAGCAGCTACGTGGTCGGGTTCAAACACCTTTGCTAAGTTTTACAAGTTTGATACCCTAGCTGAGGAGGACCTCATGTTTGCTCAATCGGTGCTGCAGAGTCATCCGCACTCTCCCGCCCGTGTTGGAGCTTTGGTATAGACCCCATGGTCCTTTTGGAGTCCCCAGCATCCTCTAGGACGTAAGCGAAAATAGGATTTTAGTACCTACCGGTAAATTATTTTATCCTAGTCCAGAGAGGATGCTGGGCACCCATCCCAGTGCGGACTGTTACTTGCAGTGTATTCTTGCTGGTTAAATTAGTTTATACACGGGTTGTGTATTTGTTGTTTTCCGCTTGTTGCTGTTGTTAATTCATACTGTTATCTGGTTTACTGTTACTCCGGTTGTACGGTATGTTTGTGGTGTGGGCTGGTATGTGTGTAGCCCTTAGTTCAGGGGTTCTCAAACTCGGTCCTCAGGACCCCACACAGTGCATGTTTTGCAGGTAACCCAGCAAGTGCACAGGTGTATTAATTACTCACTGACACATTTTAAAAGGTCCGCAGGTGGAGCTAATTATTTCACTTGTGATTCTGTGAGGAGACCTGCAAAACATGCACTGTGTGGGGTCCTGAGGACCGAGTTTGAGAACCTGTGCCTTAGTTTAAACAAAAATCCTTTCCTCGAAATGTCCGTCTCTCCTGGGCACAATTCCTATAACTGAGGTCTGGAGGAGGGGCATAGAGGGAGGAGCCAGTTCACACCCAGTTAAAGTCTTTTCAGTGTGCCCAAGCTCCTGCGGATCCCGTCTATACCCCATGGTCCTTTTGGAGTCCGCAGCATCCTCTACGGACTAGGAGAAAAGTATTTACCGGTAGGTACTAAAATCCTATTTTTCCCCCTTCTGAGCGTTAATGACTGTTGGCCGTACATGCAGCTCACTCTGACAATATCGTCAGAAGCTGCATGTATGGGCTGGCTGCTGCGTGATGTCACTGAGTGATATCGTTTGCGGTATCGCTCAGTGTGTACGCACTATGGGGGTAATTCAGATCTGATTGCTGGGCAGCGATTTTTGCAGCCCTGCGATCAGATAGTCGCCGCCTACAGGGTGAGTGTATTTTAGCTGTGCAAGTGTGCGAACGCATGTGTAGCAGAGCTGCACAATACTGATTTTGTGCAGTCTCTGCGCAGCCCAGGACTGACTCAGCCACTACGATCACATCAGCCTGTCTGGGACCGGAATTGACATCATACACCCTCCCTTTAAATGCTTGGACACGCCTGTGTTTTTCCAGACACTCCCTGAAAAGAGTCAGTTGACACCCACAAACTCCCTCTTCCTGTCAATCCCCTTGCGAACGCCCATGCGAATGGATCCTTGGCACAAACCTGTCACTGACCGGCGATCCCCTTTAAAGTCGTGCCATGCGCCGGCGCATACGCTTGATCAGTTTGGATCTGATCGACCGCTGTGTGAAAACGCTCAACAGCGATCAGATCTGAATTACCCCCTATGTCGTGCGGCTTGTGAGGGAAGGGAACACACTATGCGATATCACTCATGGAGCGTGTCGCATAGTGTGTATTCACCTTTACTCACGCCCCATCAATTGAGTTTTGTTCATGGACGCCACTCTGTAAAAGCTATACGTACAGCAACAATGGCTTCTGCTCAAAGTCCTGGATCTAAACATACAGTATACTGCTTAGTCTGGACGAGCAGAAGACCTTGACACTGTGACTTTGCCCCATCTGTTTAGGGTGTTTGAGTGGAGATCGTTTGATGCTAATTTCATTAAGATCATTGATTATTTGTACTCGATGCCCACATCTTTACTAGTTAACGGCATGAGAGGGGGAACTTTGCTTATGCAACTTGGTACTAGATAGGGTTGCCCGCTCTCCGCTTTTTTTCAATTTGTCCATAGAGCCACTATTGAGGGTCCTTCAGGCTTCTCCTGTATTCAAGGGAATAAAGGTAGGAGATTCAGAGATTAAAATATCAGATTTCAACAGATGATGTCTTGTTGTACATTGTAGATCCTAGGGATTCCCTTGCTGGGATTTTAGACTTACTGAAGGAGTTTGGGAAAGTGTTGGAATTTAAAGTTAATTTAAATAAATCTGTGGGGATGTATTTGGTGCCAGGGGTCACTAGGCTGACTTGGAGCAGACAGATCTCTCTGACCTAGCAAGTACCCATATTGTTTACCTAGGTATCAGGCTTCCAGAGTATCCATCGGAATTATATTGTATAAATATAAAAGAGGCAATCTCAGCTATCTTATCTGAATTGGAAGGATGGAATCATCTGTTGCGCTCTTACCTTGGCAGAGCCAATTTAATTAAAATGCCCATCTTCTCACGTGTGATGTATTTATTGCAATCTTTGCCTTTAATACTTAGCAAAGCGTATGTTGCTAAAAATCAACGCCTTGTTTAGATGTTTCATATGGAATAGCAAAATACAGCGCATAGCTCTATTAAAGTGTCAAATGGTGGTATTTATTCGCACATATTTAGGCTTATAATCATGCAGCTTTGTTGCAACATCTCTTTGGCTTTTTGGTAGTAACACATTTGTTAATACTACATTGGAAATACAATTTCTGCCAGATGGCAACTTGATAACTTTTCTCCATTGACTAACCACCTGATCAATCTCAGTGTCAAGTTTATACATTCTGGCATATACTTCGCCGTGCTAGTAATTTGAATGCTCATAAGTCCTTATTTTTTTACTTTTCTGGATAATTGTGAGTTCCGGCATGTGGAGGCAGCCTTTCCATTCTTGGCTTTTTGGCGAGGAGGACTTTTGGATGTTCGTTGAATAGTTGACCCCACTTCAAAGAAAACATTATCGTTTGCACAAGCCAAACTAAATTTCCCCATACTTTAACGTTAACCATTTGCATAATTTCAAATGCAACATGTACTTTATCACTGTGCAATTTATCACTTTCCAAGGCTTGATAAATATGGGCCATAACATGGTAGTAAGAAGAGAACACTGCACATTGGCTTGGTTTAAAATACAAATAAAGACAAAAAATATATATGTGGAATGTCCCAAGGCGCAAACTAAGGACCTGTGCTGCCTTCTGTACAAATAGGACCACCAAATCCTACAAAAAGAACATAATATACAACAAAATACAGAATGTCGCTCAATCCAGTTTCAGACAGATTACAGATGGAAATAAATTTCACCAAGTCTCTTAAATGTGTCCCTTAGGTGCCTGTGAGAGTCCCAAGGTAATGGCAGTAGGTGCTTGATCTCCTCTGTATGTCTTGTATCCTCAGAAAGGGAGACAAAAAAACACCAAACCAGACCAGAGTGTAGTAATTCCAGATATGGTCATCCGATAATATTCGTATGTAAGAGCCACCACGTACCAAAACTCACATGAAAGCTGGTGAAAATAGTCACATAAGGTGTTATGCAAACACAACCAAACAGCAGCATCGGTAGATGTCAAGGTTACAGATGAACTTGCTGACATCCACCGACGCTGCTGTTGCTGCTGCTCAGGGGCTGAGGCTGCACCTGATCTGCAGGACGGGGTCGGGTTACTGGTGCTGAATGAGTCATCTGTTTGGTTGTGTTTGCATAACATCTGATGAAGGCTCTTGGTCCTTATGTTATCCCTGGTCTTGCTCAGAGAGGGGGACGTAAAGATACCGTTACGGGATTGATATCGCACTTGTCAGTGTGAGTAAGGTACGTTATGTACCTTCATGATGCTTTATAAGTTGAACTCTCTCCTAGAAGATATATCAACTTGAGGTGTGACATGCAAAGATACCTTTATAGGGGACATTCTCTTTCAGACTGTGTAAGTACTGTACGTCTGTACCTTATCACATCTCTCCTCGTGACTATTTCAGTTAAAAGATACCGTTATGTGACTACAGTATTTTCACCTGTTCATGTGAGTTTTGGTACGTGGGGGCTCTTACATATGAATATTTTCGGATGACCATATCTGGTATTATTACATCTCCCTTTCTGAGGATACTGCAGTAACAAGACATACAGAGGAGCTCAAGTACCTACCGCCAGGGTCAGACTGGCCCACAGGGGAAACTACCGGTGGGCCCACCTCCTCCTTTAAGGATTAGGTTCCAGGCTGTATCCTAGTGCACTTTAATTATACATTATACATACGTTACCTTATACTGCACAGGACTATGGGGGTCATTCCGACCTGTTCGCACGCTGCCATTTTTCACAGCGCAGAGATCAGGTCACTACTGCACATGCGTATGCACCGCAATGCGCAGACGCTTCATACGGGTGCAAAGCGGATCGTTGCTGAGCGATGGATTTAACGAAGAATCCATTCGCACAGCCGATCGCAAGGAGATTGACAGGAAGAAGGCGTTTATCGGTGTCAACTGACCGTTTTCTGGGAGTGTTTGAGAAAACGCAGGCGTGTCCAAGCGTTTGCAGGGCGGGTGTCTGACGTCAATTCTGGGACCAGACAGGCTGAAGTGATCGCAGCGGCTGAATGAGTTCAGACCTACTCAGTAACTGCACAAACTGTTTTTGCAGAGCTCAGCTGCACAGGCGTTCGCACACTTGCAAAGCGAAAATACACTCCCCTATAGGCGGTGACTGATCGCAGCGCTGCAAAAAGTAGCTAGCGAGCGATCAACTCTGAATGACCCCCTATGGGCCCAGCCCATGCACTCTCTTACGGTTAGATGGGCCTCTGTGGTGGTTGGCCACACCTCCACTATTGCCTGGCCACATCCTTAAGCATGGGCCCCTACCACTGTATTTCCCCGGTGGGCCCTTCTTGCCCCAGTCCGACTCTGCCTACTGCCATCACAGGCACCTAAGGGACACATTTAAGAGACTTGGTGATATTTATTTCTAGCTGTTATCTGTCTGAAACGGGACTGAGCGCCAATTCTCTATTTTGTTGTATATTTGGTTTAAAATACATTAAGGGTAATCACTGTGCTTTTTCAAGTAATCACCTCATTTAAAATCATGTGTTACATATTCATACAAACATTCTATATGTTCTTATAAACAACTTTAACAATGTACTTCATGTAATCTCCTTTCTCGGAATTGCTAAACTTTGTCTTTACAGCAGTTTTTCAGTCAGTAATTCCTAGATATGTGCCTCATATGCCAGGCAGTCATTTGCAGAGTTCATTTATCACTTCATTAGACATCAAGGTGTGAAAAGTTCAGGATGTTAAATGGCACAGGCTTCACTTTAGGTAATGATTATAAAACTCTTCTTGGGTCTGTAAACTAATCACTTAAGAGTAATACTGCAATAACTTAACAGGGCAGGATGCATCTAGATCTGTAAAAAAAAAAAAAAACAACAACTTAATGTTAGTTAAAATTCTACTTCTTTTAGGGCACGTCTCTTAACAGCCCTAAGAATGTACATTTTAAAGTAAAATGATTGTGTTTATGACCTCAGTGCTGGAATTTATTTACAGAGGGGCAGCTAAGACTTCTAGAAGTCATGGCTTAGGTCAAAGCTCAGTTTCCCAAACAGTTGCACAAAATTGTCTGATAGCTAGCATGGAATTCACCTTGAGGCTGTTCCATTACTTTGATGTTATATTATAGATACATAGTTATATATTAGGTTATGTGAAATGAGTGTATATGTGTAATATAAGTGTATGTTAATACCGTTAACTCTTAGGACTGGTGAAATTGGATCTGAGTATGGATAAGTTGTATTATTAAGCCTTGGAGACTTATAAACTTCAGATAGATAAAGTACAGTCCTTTTGGCTCCTAACTGCCATGTCCTAGACAAGTGGGGATATTAAAATGTCCCCGCTAAATTTTTGAGTAGAAAAAATGGGATATTTTATTTTTACCTGATATTTGGCTATTCAATTACACCCTGGTTTGTTTTTTTCCCCCCCCCCACACAAAAATAATCACATTTTCTCACGAAAACACTTAGGGGACGTTTCAGTTGTTTTCTCCCCCTGTGGCTACCAGTAGGGGATGCAAAACGGGGCAAATCACTTGTTGCTCCGTTTAGATGCCTTTTAGCCGCGGGGGTGCAAGAAGAAATGTGTGCAAAGACCTTTTCCTGAGGTGCGTGAAGAAATGTGTGCAAAGTTGTGGTTTAGGTGCCCTAACCAGGACTAAGCCCCATTAAGCGTGATATCCCGTTAATTTAGACAGTATATCAAGAGTGCAAAAACAATTGAAATACATCTGGCCCTTGGAGGGAGATATAGTACCAGCCAATCAGCTCCTAACTGTCATGTTACAGGCTGTGTATGAAAAATGAGAGCTAGAAGCTGGTTGGTTGGTACTTTATCTCCATCCACTTTCTCTCTCCAGGTCTTAGTACATAGACCCCTATGTGAAGCTGTTTAAGTTGTGTAAAATAAAAACATTAGTAGATGGCAATGTATCATGACATAACTGTTTTCCGGAGGTGGTTGTAAGCGCATGAGAAAACTGTCTGGTAGATTTATGATCCACTGGTACATTCTTGGAGGTTTGCCACTTATGACGGGCATACTAATATAATATAAAACTAAGGAGGTCCAAACCTCTAAATAATTGTGACTTCTTCAAGTATTTATTTACAATTAAACATTCTGATTTATACATATTTGAATAATTTTTATTTTAGAATATTGTCTTTTAATTATGTATGAGACATTAGGCAGCTCCTTAAGAAGTATACAGGCTAGAATTTGTTAATATTTGCCATTTCCCCCTATATTTTTTGTCTTTTAAATTGAATTTACTTTTGCAATGTTGTACAACACTCATATACAAAGTATATAGGCGCACATGGATTCAGTATGACATCCCGGTTGTCGGGATCCCGGCGGTCAGGAGACCCACGCTGGGATCCCGACAGCCAGAATACAGTCGGCGAGCACAGCTTGTCCCCTTGTGGGCTCACTCCCCTCACCACGCTGCAGGCCTGGTGGCGACCTTAGGTCGCCACACTAATTATTTTATTCCCCCTCGGGTGGTGGCGTGGACCACCACCCAAGTGGGGAATCTGGGCGGAGGTTGGGATTTTGACTGCTGGTATTGTGCTGGGTGTCAGGATTCTGACCACCGGTATTGTACGAGGTGTCTGGAATCCAGCGTTATTATCCTGACCCCCGGGATCCCGACAGCTGGCAAACTGATTGCCTCCCGCACATATATAGGGTATTAGAAGAAGCTAGATAATTAACACAGAAGCAAATAACATAAAGAATCAGTATGGTAATAATAAACAGTGGTGAGTTCAAAATACACTACAAGGCTATGATACCCAATGCTGGGCAAACTCCCAGCTAGCACCGGAGCCAGGAATACTAATAATGCAACCAAATCAGAAACAAGCGCGTGTAAGGAGTATTTGCTGAAGCGTGCAAAGCCTGTATGACCCACCATATCAGCACAGACGGTGTAATGGTAAGCATTACTGCCTCACAGCACTGAGGTCATGGGTTCGATTCCCATCATGGCCCTAATTGTGTGGAGTTTGTATATTCTCCCCGTGCTTGCGTGGGTTTCCTCACAGAATCCAAAAATATACTGGTAGGTTAATTGGCTCCGTAGAAAAAAAAATTAACCCTTGTGTGTATGTGTGTACATGTGGTAGGGAATATAGATTGTAAGCTTCAATGGGGGCAGTGACTGATGTGAATGGCCAAAATATTCTCTGTAAAAGTGCTGCGGAATATGTGTGCGCTATATAAATAACTGGTAATAAATAATATCAGAATCCAGAGAGTTTCAAGCACTAAGACTAGGGCCTGAAGGTGACATTCAGGCCCACACCACTCAAACTGGGTCCAACATAAATCCATCTGTGTAGAAATGACATAGGAAGATCATATCAGAAATAGAAAATGCCCCAAAACAAACACCAGATGCATGGAAAAACATACAGAGACGATTAACCATACCACGTCTAGCAGAAAATCAGTATTTAAACAAACCTCCAACATCAGGCAACAATGAATAGAAGAATATACTAAATATCCAAAGAATTCACGTAGCAAACTTCAACTAAAGAAAGACCCAGTTCAGGCTAGCATTGCAGTTGTTTATTTATACAAATAAGACACACATTTTCAATAAAAAAATACGCTTGAGCCAAGTCTCGCGGAACCAGGTGTGCTGAGAAGGGCTTTTTGCGGTGACTAGAGTGTATGAGGACACATCTGTACACAAGTGACTGCCAATGACCTATATGATATACTATGATAATACCAAATATTGCTTGCTTGTATGGATAATAAATATCACTTAAGAGTGTTTCCCAACTCCAAACCTCATGTAACCTGACCAGTGTATGTTTTACAGATCTCCTAGTTGGTGCACAGGTGTATTAGTTTTTGGCTGACACATTTTAAAAGAACCACAGGTGGAGCCATGGCTACCAGCAGAAATTGTGAGGCTCGGGACTGACCAAATAGGCAGGCCCCTTGCCTCTCAGAGCGAAATATACTGTGGTGGACCTCCCCATTGTCATAGGTGCAGTAGAACAGGTTGGTAGGGCAAAGGTGTTAGTAATGTTCCAGCCCTCCCTTTTGTCTCTCCAGCTCAAGCCGGCCCTCCCTACGGTCTCTCCAGCCAGCACGTGCCTCCTGTTTATCCAGTTTCCAGCCAGCCCTCCCCTTTCTCTCTCGCCAGCCCTCCCCTTTCTCTCTCGCCAGCTAGCCCTCCCTTTCTTTGTATCTGTCCAGCCAGCCCTCCCTTTCTATCTCTCCAGCCAGCCCTCCCTTTCTATCTCTCCAGCCAGCCTCCCTTTCTTTCTTACTCTCTCTCCTGCCAGCCCTCCCTTTCTTTCTTTCTTTCTTTCTTTCTTTCTTTCTTTCTTTCTTTCTTTCTTTCTTTCTTTCTTTCTTTCTTTCTTTCTTTCTTTCTTTCTTTCTTTCTTTCTTTCTTTCTTTCTTTCTCTCTCTCTCTTTCTTTCTTTCTTTCTTTCTTTCTTTCTTTCTTTCTTTCTCTCTCTCCTGCCAGCCCTTTCTTTCTCTCTTTCTTTCTTTCTCTCTCTCCTGCCAGCCCTTTCTTTCTCTCTTTCTTTCTCTCTCTCTCTCCAGCCAGCCCTCCCTTTCTATCTCTCCAGCCAGCCCTCCTTTCTTTCTTTCTTTCTTTCTTTCTTTCTTTCTTTCTTTCTTTCTTTCTTTCTTTCTTTCTTTCTTTCTTCTTTCTTTCTCTCTCTCCTGCCAGCCCTTTCTTTCTTTCTTTCTTTCTTTCTTTCTTTCTTTCTTTCTTTCTTTCTTTCTTTCTTTCTTTCTTTCTTTCTTTCTTTCTTTCTTTCTTTCTTTCTCTTTCTTTCTTTCTTTCTTTCTTTCTTTCTTTCTTTCTTTCTTTCTTTCTTTCTTTCTTTCTCTTTCTTTCTTTCTTTCTTTCTTTCTTTCTCTTTCTTTCTTTCTTCTTTCTTTCTTTCTTTCTTTCTTTCTTTCTTTCTTTCTTTCTTTCTTTCTTTCTCTCGCTCTCTCTCTCGCTCTCTCTCTCTCTCTCTCTCTCTCTCTCTCCAGCCAGCCCTCCCTTCTATCTCTCCAGCCAGCCTCCCTTTCTATCTCTCCAGCCAGCCCTCCTTTCTTTCTTTCTTTCTTTCTTTCTTTCTTTCTTTCTTTCTTTCTTTCTTTCTTTCTTTCTTTCTTTCTCTCTCCCTGCCAGCCCTCCCTTTCTCTCCTTTCTTTCTTTCTTTCTTTCTTTCTTTCTTTCTTTCTTTCTTTCTTTCTTCTTTCTTTCTTTCTTTCTTTCTTTCTTTCTTTCTTTCTCTCTCTCTCTCTCTCTCTCTCTCTCTCCAGCCAGCCCTCCCTTTCTTTCTTACTCTCTCTCCTGCCAGCCCTCCCTTTCTTTCTTTCTTTCTTTCTTTCTTTCTTTCTTTTTCTTTCTTTCTTTCTTCTTTCTTTCTTTCTTTCTTTCTTTTTCTTTCTTTCTTTCTTTCTTTTTCTTTCTTTCTTTCTTTCTTTCTTTCTTTCTTTCTTTCTTTCTTTCTTTCTTTCTTTCTTCTTTCTTTCTTTCTTTCTTTCTTTCTCTCTCTCCTGCCAGCCCTCCCTTTCTCTCCTTTCTTTCTTTCTTTCTTTCTTTCTTTCTCTCTTTCTTTCTCTCTTTCTTTCTTTCTCTCTTTCTTTCTTTCTCTCTTTCTTTCTCTCTTTCTTTCTCTCTTTCTTTCTTTCTTTCTTTCTTTCTTTCTTTCTCTCTCTCCTGCCAGCCCTCCCTTTCTCTCTTTCTTTCTTTCTTTCTTTCTTTCTTGCTTTCTTTCTTGCTTTCTTTCTTTCTTTTCCTCTCTCTCTCTCTCTCTCTCTCTCTCTCTCTCTCTCTTTCTCCTGCCAGCCCTCCCTTTCTTTCTTTCTTTCTTCTTTCTTCTTTCTTCTTCTTTCTTTCTTTCTTTCTTTCTTTCTTTCTTTTCTTTCTTTTCTTTCTTTCTTTCTTTCTTTCTTTCTT